>NW_021849915.1:1048798-1056603 GCF_003651465.1 Formica exsecta
GAGAGAGAGAGAGAGAGAGAGAGAGAGAGAGAGAGAGAGAGAGAGAGAGAGAGAGAGAGAGAGAGAGAGAGAGAGAGAGAGAGAGAGAGAGAGAGAGAGAGAGAGAGAGAGAGAGAGAGAGAGAGAGAGAGAGAGAGAGAGAGAGAGAGAGAGAGAGAGAGAGAGAGAGAGAGAGAGAGAGAGAGAGAGAGAGAGAGAGAGAGAGAGAGAGAGAGAGAGAGAGAGAGAGAGAGAGAGAGAGAGAGAGAGAGAGAGAGAGAGAGAGAGAGAGAGAGAGAGAGAGAGAGAGAGAGAGAGAGAGAGAGAGAGAGAGAGAGAGAGAGAGAGAGAGAGAGAGAGAGAGAGAGAGAGAGAGAGAGAGAGAGAGAGAGAGAGAGAGAGAGAGAGAGAGAGAGAGAGAGAGAGAGAGAGAGAGAGAGAGAGAGAGAGAGAGAGAGAGAGAGAGAGAGAGAGAGAGAGAGAGAGAGAGAGAGAGAGAGAGAGAGAGAGAGAGAGAGAGAGAGAGAGAGAGAGAGAGAGAGAGAGAGAGAGAGAGAGAGAGAGAGAGAGAGAGAGAGAGAGAGAGAGAGAGAGAGAGAGAGAGAGAGAGAGAGAGAGAGAGAGAGAGAGAGAGAGAGAGAGAGAGAGAGAGAGAGAGAGAGAGAGAGAGAGAGAGAGAGAGAGAGAGAGAGAGAGAGAGAGAGAGAGAGAGAGAGAGAGAGAGAGAGAGAGAGAGAGAGAGAGAGAGAGAGAGAGAGAGAGAGAGAGAGAGAGAGAGAGAGAGAGAGAGAGAGAGAGAGAGAGAGAGAGAGAGAGAGAGAGAGAGAGAGAGAGAGAGAGAGAGAGAGAGAGAGAGAGAGAGAGAGAGAGAGAGAGAGAGAGAGAGAGAGAGAGAGAGAGACAGACAGAGACGGACACAGAAATCTACCTTGCGAAATGCCACCGCGAAAATTCGTTTCGTACGCGCTGCACGCGTCTCTCACCGTTACGTCGGCAGATTCATGGGCTTGTGACTGTTTAAAAAAAAACCATCTAAATTTATCATAGTTTCGAAATATTAAATTGACCGGCGCGGTTCAACAATAGATAAAAACGATCACGCGGACCGACCAGACGAGACAATTGTATCAATTTACGTGATATGTCTTATCAATCTCTCGTTCGGGCGTCGATATACTTTTTACTCGATATTACCTTTCCCAAGTATCGAAATCTGATCGACATGCAAAATGTAATATCGATGTATCATAATATATGTATTTTTGAAAAGCAATAATTAAGATACCTCAAGGATATACGGCACGCTAAGTAATTAACATCTCGCTCTGACGGTGAAATCTGCGATCTAACAATCTCATCTCCGGTAAACCAACGTTGTAATTTCTCATGATTGAAAAACGACGCGAGAAATTTACCTGAAAAAAGTTTTACATGCTCTTTTTTTTTTAAAAGTACGACGGACACACGGTTCGCTGCATGTTGCATTCTGAGATATCATGGCTTGAAAATTAATCCGAGCTTCATTAATAATGCAAACTATCGCGAGATGCCAACCGTTCCTACTCGACACGTGTTTTAATGACATTTGCCAGCGTGATTTTAATTCGTCCGTTTTCGTCGTTTTTTTTCTTTAATCGAATCGGATCTTAAGCAAATGTAATTATAAGTGTCTGGCACGAAAAACCTCGGACCGCACATCGCACGTCAGAGGTTCGTGTTTGTCGTAAAAATGTTTGCGAGGAAAGAAGGATCTGTGGTTATTTTATCTCTTTTTACGTTTCTCGGAATTGTGCTGCATACTCCTTGTATTGTACAAATAACTTTGTACATTGGTTAACAGACAGCGAGATAAACAGATTCGAGCTCCTTATTTCTTCACACTGTATTTCAAGATGTATCCGATACTAAATTATATACGGTTATGGCTTCGGGCGAAAAAGAAAATGCACCACGTGATACATGCGACAAGGAGTATTAAATAAAAAATATTAATAATACATGTACATATTTCTGGAAATATGCTACGAGCAAACTATTCTTGATTTATTCAATGATTTTGCGGCAGACGAGCGTGTATAATCTTTAATCTTTGTACATGTAATAATGAATCTTATTTCATAAATCTTTCAAAAAATTGAACAGCTGCCGTTGTTGCTGTTACGTAAATAATTAAAAAAAAAGTCATATACATAATCGCTTCCTCGATAACTCTACCATTAAGTATATGGTATTACATATAATCACCATATAATATGAATTATTTTATAAGCAATTTTTTTCGACTTTTATTTTTTTGAAATGTATTTTAAAAAATACACAGACAAATATTAGACATCTACTATCTAAATTATCTAGAACATAAATATTTAGTATATAAAACGTGTGTGTGTGTGTGTGTTCACATACATATAACTAATCTAGTCTAGACTAGAGAATATACAAATAACTATTTATACGCAAGTACAAGATATGTGTAGCAGGGACGTAGCCAGAAATTAATCTCGGGAGATGAGATATTATTTTATTGATGGAATAAAAAATTACATAATAAAGGAAGAATAAAATTTTGTTATTTGTGTTTGCTATTTCTAAAGAGTTTATATATTCAGATTTTTAGTCGCTCACAATTCGATAGCTATTGATAGCACATTACTTTTGATAAGAAAAACATTAATTTCAATTTATTCAAGAATCCATATGTAAATGAAAATTTGTAGAAACTGGGATAACTGAGGTATATGGGCGTGTATACATAACTATCCCTATTTGTTTCACTCTTTATTTATGCGTCTATAATACAGTAAAAAGTTGCAGATCCTCGGGGAAGCAAATATATCTTCGTAACTTTCATTTCCTCTTTGTTGTTATCACGAAAGGTGCAGAATCTTTATTAAAAATCCATGAGAATTATCAATTATTGTATCATCAATGATACACACAAATGAAACTCATATAAAATTTAATTAATTTGATTTTATATGAGTCTCATGTTAAGTCGAGACATAGAACGCGTTCTTTGCGTCAAGCAAGGTAAATCAGATGAACATTCAATTAAATATGCGATGATGTTATTTATGATTCTTAAATACCGAGTGTAAAAGATTCGTAAGTTCATCACAATCTTGTCTCAAGAATTCGATATATTGGAAGCACGGATATTAAGATCGTCAGATACGGTGTACATACAACGGGTCTTACGTATTATGTGTATATTACGTTGCGATGTATATATGATTACAGCGGTATCACGTGAGAGCGCTTTCGTGAACAGATGCGATCTCGAGAACCTTCGACATGCACGACGTTCGATCCGCGTCGCGAGCCTCTATTAAGGGGATTGTACGTACGCGAGCGGGGGTGACTGAAACCTCTTTTTGTTCCTTTCCGGCGCGACGTTTTATACGCAAAGGTTTCTCGACATGGTACATTGTACTTCGCTTTTCTTTTAATATTTAAATATAACGCTGTAATTAGAAATTCGAGTTTTTCATACATTTTGCTATTGTCGATCTAGCTTCTGTTAACTTTTCTGCTAGCTTTTGATAAAGTTTCTATGCAGTATATATACATACATATATATACTATAAATATTAATACCTGAAACTGTAATATTTTTTTTCTTTGTAGAATAAGTATATGCAGAATATTTTTTTCTATATTTTAAATCAATGTATGATTATACTGTTTTAATACAATGAAAGGAAATTTAATGATTCTAATAGTATTTATTGAAAACTATTTAAATAATGATGGATATATTTTCAATGTTTAACAATGAATTTTATTTATTTAATTTTTAATATTTTTAATAAATTAATTTTTTTTCAAGTTTTATATTTAACGGTAAAACATTAGTCTAAATTTTATCTAACGTTCATAAAATGTTCTATGCAATGGTTTCAGCGAAATGCTTCTTACGTTTCTTATTTAAGTAATGCTCTCAAGTCTCCGTTTACGTAGGTGAGCGCAAAAAATCAGAGGAATTAATTAGACACGTGTTTTCTTATTCGAACAACAGATCGTGACGTGACAACTTATTTTTAATCTATATGTGAGACGCGCGTGTATAGTTACCCTATAATTGCACTAGTAAATCGTCATGTGAATGCTGACGTTTTTGCGTTTCTAATACTAACATCTCGTGGAGCAGTGCCAGGTGAAATGAGACAAAGCGAAGAATAATGAGAGGATTCAAAAGAAACAGTATGTCGTTTTGATCTAGGAATAGATTAAAATATGAAAAGAGAAATTATCAACTTATTAACGAGTACGATAATAATCGAAACATATAATAGGAGTAATTAATTTCAAAGCTCCTACAAATAAATTAAAACAATTTAATTAGTAAAGCTTTAATTATGCACACACAATAAATCATTTTATTTATTACAGTATGCTGATTTTAAGTTTTCGGTCCGCATAGTGTCGTTTATACAGTCTTAAATTAATTTGTTTGTGGATATAAAGTTGAACTGTCTGCAAAAAAAAGTCGAACTATATGCAAAAATATTCGGAAAGTTGATGGAGTTTCCGATTTTTTGTTACATTCGTGATTCATACGTTATTTAGTTTTTTGTAAATTTTTCTATACCATGCGTCAAATGGTCGCGCAGAGAATCTGGAATATGGAAGGCACAGTTACGCAATATAGATGATTTTACGAAAATTACAGTATCGATGAATATAATTTGATAGAAGGATGTTCTACGGACTTTTATAATTTTATTTTCGAATTTTTATTTTTGTTTCTCTCTAATGTCACGTTGTACTAAATAATACTATGCGCATCAGTAAATCGTGATTATTTACCATTGTGGTGTTATTAAATTGTGAATTATGACTCAATTGTAATATATTGTACCACACTTTTTTCATAATAAATATATCAAAATAAATTAAAATATTTATGTAAAAAATTGATAATTTTTTATTCAATCTCTTAAAGTTAAGATATTTTACGTCTTCTTGTTCCGCGGAACGTATATTTTTAATAAAAAGTTTTTTATTTATTAAAAATGCAATAAATATATGTATATTATTTGAAGACGTTTTAAAGTGCATGTTTTGTTAAGCTTTAAAAAATAAACATAAATTTTTAATAAAAATTTAATAAAATATAAAATAGATTTTATAATATTTTTTGTTATAATCCATGCTAGTGTAAAATTAAGAAAACTGCGTGATATTAATAAAAATTCATAAATAATACTAATTTTTTTTAACTTGTTGAAAACAACATTAAATATTTAATAGATTGTCACAAGCAGAAAAATTATCCATCATATACAAGTTTGCTTTCTCTTTCTTAATTTTTATTAAGTTAAACTATTTATAGATTCTCGTCAAACTATATGCATTAAAAGTGTACAGTGCGTGAAAATATTTTTTTAATCATGCTTTTTATCTTTAACCTTTTGTTTCTCAAGTTAAAGTCAATTTATGTCACGCAAATTTTAAAGATGTCATGAGCCATTTCAGTGTCTTTCTAAATTTACATGTAAGTTCATCCCTAATTCCTCATTCCTCATTCTTTCCAATAATATATTGTACATATAATGCTTTTCGAAGAGCTGTAACGAACTTTATCCTCGATGCAAGCGTTACATCGTATTATACCGGCTGCATGGCATTTCTAATTACAAAGAACACTTTCAATTCCTTTGGCTCGCGAAAAGAAATTTTTATATTTAGCCGCTTTCGCTCTATAGACTATAAACTATGAAGCACGCGAATTTTGCAGAGAGAAATTTATACGACAAAATCACCATAAAGATATTTGCATCCAAAACATATGTAGATCTTAGTCGGTAAAAACTATATCAAGAATAAACGCGGTTGCACATTGCACAAGCAGATAAAATGCGATGATTTACATACTGGTAGTGACATCTTACAACGTTAGAGAGATTCTCAGTTTAATACAGTAAAATTATTGCAACAAATATATACAACGGAAATAAATCTTTGCTACAAAATATTAAATTCATTGCCTTTCTAATTTCGTTTCATAATATGAAGTTTTGAATTGAATAAATTTGTTATATGGAAAGATGTTTTATATAACAAATTACATATGATTGATCTTTATACGATAATATTTAGGCTTGCTGTGTGTTATATTATTGAGAAATTTGTGTTACGATAGGAATAAAAGTTACGGTACGTTCGGAAACAGCACCCGAGCATCGTTCTATCTTTGTTCAACTTTTAGTAAACAACAAAGATAGAACGACGCTCGTGTGCACACGGGTGATGTTTCCGAACGCAGCCTTGTAGTGTGCAATATAGCAAAAGAGTCTGCATCGCATATTTATCATCAAAAGAAAAGAGAATTTTCTTTATTATCGGTAAATAATAACACCATCTTTGATATTTGTTAATTTGTAAATTTCATCATATATGTATTTCTACTACGTACATATTTATTCACTACTATAAAACATATTTATATATTATATTTGTATACAAGACACACATACACAGTCGATTCTAAAAGTATTAATGTAAATTATTATTATAATTATAAAAATTTATCTTGCCTTTTTTATCAATTTTTACAAAAAAACATTAGAAAATCATCAGAGAGTTTTATTTACGAAATATATATGTAATATAACAAAAAATAAAAAAAAAAAATATAGTAATCACAAAAAAAATAATAAAATTTAATACTATAATTGCGGTATGTTATTGTTACATAGATAACATTATTTTATAATCCTATAATTTCTGTTATTAAGCCTACTAAAACGTGATATTTTTTTGTGAAGCTTATTTTAAAAATGGTATATTTATGTTACAATTCAACACATTCTAGGGAAGACAAATTTTATATTATTATTGAAAAAAAATATTTCATTTTAATATTATTATTACAATGATTTAAATAAATGAAAATGGAAAATAGTGTCATATAATTATTTATAAATTATATAAAGAATATGAATGTATAATAAGTTTTAAGTGTGTTAACTAATAATAAATTAGAATATAATAATTTAAATGCTATACAATACAGATAACAATTATTTTTATAATAAAATATTAAAAATAATAATTAACAAATATTATGCTTAATACTGTTAAATTATAATCAAGTTAAATATTGTTAAAAACTATGAGCCAAAAATAATTAAAAATAAATGATATATAGATAATAAAAAATAAAAGAAGATAAATATAAACGGTGTTCATAACAGTTTGTATTAAAATTATTATTATTCATTGATTTTTAATTGTAATTAATTATTCAAGTCCAACTTCTTTCAAGTTTAAAAATTTCCGAATTAAGTTCCATACTTTTTGATTTGAGAGAATCGTATTTCCAGTTTCCTTTGAAGACACCATTTCCAATGTTCCACAAGATTTTTACTCGCGCCATAACTTGCTACAATACTTGCCTAAATCAATATATTTTAGCATTAGGAAGAAATAATATTATCTCATCTTAAAAGTCTAATACGACATATGTTATCGTTATTAACATATAATTAGAGAACATATCATTCATAAACATGTAGAAGATATAATTAAGCTTATTGTAAGATATAAATAAATATAATGTTTATTTTAATGTTATAATAATGTTTACCTCGTGAGTTTTTCTCTGGTGTAAAATATCAGTTACGCTAACATACGCTTTCTTTTCTAGAATAAGTGTCGCGGTTTTCTTTATCTAAAACAGATTATTTCGACATTTATTATCAATAAATAGTACTATTAATTTAGCACTATATAATAATCTAGCACAACATTAATTCTTCTCCCCCCTCCCCACCCCCTCAGTATGATTAAAATAAAATATTGTGTATATGTATATATATATA
>NW_021849915.1:1056961-1059919 GCF_003651465.1 Formica exsecta
ACGATGATTTGCCGTAGAGAGATAATTTTTTATATATATATATATATATATATATATATATATATATATATATATATCTTTTCATAATATTGTGTGTGCATTTGTGCATGTATGTGTGCGCGCGAATACGTGTGTATCTGCGCGGATACGTGAGTGCGCGAATACATTTGTATCTGCAGATTTTTATAAATTCAATTTTAACGTAATGCATAGGCTTTTTATAAAATATTGATCTATCAAGATTTAGTGGCTTTATAAAAAGACTTCATAAAAAGGCTATGCTTTTCGTGTAAAGAAATTGATTTTCTAAAAAAGCTCGCAATATGTACATAACATATATAAATATAAATAAGTTTAATAATAAGAAGCTAATAATTAGATTTATAAATATCTAATATATATAAAATTTACCTCGTCAAGTTGGCTCTTGGAATATACATGGTTAATAATAATAGTAAATGCTGTCAAGTCACTGATGTCTCTTTAGAAACAAAATAGCAGATATATGTTTAGTTTACGTAACAAACTTTCGTAATTAAGAGCAACATGAATTTATCACAAAAAGAAATTCTAGTTACCTTGGTTTTAGTTTCTCGAAATTTGTTAATATATTTCTAAGCACAGTATCGCTTTTTGCATGCTTTGCAATAATAAAAATGAAACTATTAATACAATTATTAGCTTGTATTCCGACATATGTTCCATTATTCTGCGATGTTATTAATTTTAAATATTCATTGATGTTATTTTCAGAACAAGCTAAGAATTCTAAAAATCTTTTATCATGGTTTTGCATCAATCCTATATTTTTCATTGTGTGCCAAGTATCAACATCTGCTAACATCGAACCTTTACAGTATATCCATTCTTCCCACCACGGCGCAAGTTTATAATATCTGAAAAGAATTAATGTTTTAAAAATTATGTATGTAAATATTTTCTCGTCATATTTTATATCTTAATTCAATAATTTATTCAATATTGCGGAAGATGTAAAAAAAAATATAGAAAAACAGTAACGTTAAGAAAAATTACTTATTGTTTTTCAGTTTTCCAATATGCTCTAACAATTTATCGTAAGCTTTTCTCTGACAGATGGTGTTGCCGAGAATACATGCCCATTTAATAGCTTCTTGTCTTAAACATTTAGTAAAGTCATCCTCCTCATTGCTTTCTCTGTATTTTATTTTTGAAAGGACACCTCTTAATAGGTTGCTTAACTTTTGCTGAAATATTATATCAATTTCTTATTATTTGCAAAAACATGCGTATATATTATGATGTACATGCAAATATATAAATTACTTTGTGTTTAATTCATTAAATTATATATAATGGGCTTACGAAACTAACGATCTTTTTTTGTGTATCATTTACATATCTTACACTGTTATAAATTATAAATTATAAAGTATATAAACTGTATAAATACTATTATAAATAAATCTATATTTTTCCTTTTTAACATGTATATATAAACTTTCTATTTTATACAATTATGTACAATTCCTGTGTAATTCAAATAAGATTATAAAAAATATAACAAATTTTTTTCAGTTACATATATATTATTATGTAAATAAAGTGAAATAATTATAATTTAATACCCTTATAATACTTTATAATACCCTTCAAACCTTTTCTATTAATGAAATCAATAACTATCTACCTTGATATCATCAACTTTTTCATTTGGAAATGGAAAGATGCTTGATATATATTCCATAGCTTTGATCATAGGATACCATGCTATATAATTTGTCTCATGTGCAAGATAATTCGTCAAATTCCAGAATATGGAAGAATGGAGTTGTTGTGCCATCATAAAATGAAATGCGTCGTCGATGATTTTAGCACGATTGAGAACATGTATTTTCTTATATTTTTCAGAATTCAAATATTTTGCAATTCTTTGCCAGTTTTCAGGATCGTAATTAATGCGATAATATCCTGTAGCAAATAATTTTTATATATTATCCTCATCTAATTCGGGATTTGTTAAGGGACTTATCGAGAAATGATTCTGGATATAAATATACATTTAAAAAAATAATAATTATGAATATATTATGGGGAAAAAAGTAAATTGTAGCATTATAACATTACAGACATTTTATGAATTATAACATTTTAGACCGACAATAGTATGTGATTTCGTGAAATTAAGCTATATAAGGACTTGCAAAATAATCTACATTTATATCGGTTTACATAATAATTAAATTATAAAAAAAATGAATTTTTCTCACGGAATCAATAATAATACAAAATATATTTCGTATATTTAATATTTTTCCATATTATTTAATATTTAATATCCAATATTCAATATTATTATTTAATTATTTGTTTACCTAACGTGTTCTCACTAATAAAATAAGTAAATAAAATTGTATAATGCCATAAAAAAACTTCGCTTATATAAAATAAATATAGAAATATAATTAATGTATTATTTAATATTTACCAGCTTGTTGTAAGTTAAATATCACCCAACCATCCTCTACTATATCAAGTTGGTTGTCATGCGGTGATGTTATAAGTATTAATCTCTCATCATCAAACGGAGAAGCAAAATTAAGATTACTCTGCGTAGTAAACGTTACAGGTATCTGTAGCTGGTTATTTTGAAAAAGATCGCAGTTTTCTATTCCTATATGCAATCTGTTTTCATTATAATTTCGCGTTATTTTCAATGTAGGATAATTCGCATACTGTGCCCAAACATCTATTAAATGATTATTAGTTGTTGTAGCATATGCGACTACCGGATGGGGACAAGGATGACTAAGGTCATATACAGTTTTTTCCATAATAATCCAGAAATCATGTGGTGTCGTCCATCCAGATGCACTATAATTGTAAAATTTGGCATTATTGACACAATAAAAACTGTACTAAAATTATAAGTTATCTAAAAATATCAAAATATTACTTATATTATATATATAATATATT
>NW_021849915.1:1060894-1069488 GCF_003651465.1 Formica exsecta
TATATATATATATATATATATATATATATATATATATATATATATATATATATATATATATATATATATATATATATATATATATATATATATATATATATATATATATATATATATATATATATATATATATATATATATATATATATATATATATATATATATATATATATATATATATATATAAATATAAAGAGCAAATAAGAGCCAGATGCGAATTTACCTCGTGAATAATCTATTTCGTTTAATCAAAATTAACGAAAAATGAACGCTTCGATGTTTAAGATTATTTCTAGCATCACTTGGGGGATATATGTCTAATAATATATTGATATGTTTAATTTTGTATATAGACCTGTGTGTGTTTTCTGTCACCAACGACTCTCATGATTCGAGTGAAACACATCAGATCGGTTATCAGCTATTCGTTTTTGCTACTATAAATTTTGATTAGTTTTATTCATCGTTGTACGATCATAAGACGATCATAGAATGGTTCGAAATATTCGTGTATCATTAAATGAAATAGATTATTTACGACGCAAATATTAGTATTTATTTATATAAAAATGTAAGAGGTAAGTAACGCGCGTGTAAACGATTAATATATTCCAATTATATCATCACATATTTACAATAAAAAAAAAAAAAATAAAATAAAAGGGGTATTGCAAGGATTTATAAAATAAAAAATAGGAAACAAAATAGATATAATATAAATTTGGCAATTATAATATAAGGTAAAAAAAAAGAATTTGGAATTTGTTTGTTCTTAAATAAGGCAGAAAATAAAGAGTAGATAAGCAATATAATAAAGTCTATTATATAATAAATATTAAAAGATATTGATATAGGTAAGACAAACCAAAATAAAATAGTAGAAAAAAGATAGTAAGGCAAAAATAAGAAATAGAAATTTAATTGCTATATATGGTAAGAGAAAAGAAGTTTAAGGACAAAAAAAAAAAATCTAAATTGTTTATATTAATCGAAAAAAGAAGATCAACAACCAGATAAAAAAAAGTAATTTGACAAAAGTTTTACACACATATATAATATCATATTACTTACTGCCAAATTAAATATCGGTGGACACTCTTCCAAAACACTTTCTTAGTAATCACATGTTGCAGCATGCGCAATATTAAAGGTGCTACAATTCATATTATATGTAAGAGTAATTTATGTACATGGTTTAAATAGATTTAAACAATTTATATATATATAAATTGCAATGTCTATAAATTTTAGTTGTATGGTCTAAATAGACTTAAACAATATTAAGTATATAAATTGCAATGTCTATAAATTTGTAATTTTTGATAAATAAAAATAATTGCATATAAATACAGATTAATTTTTAATTATAATATATTATTTTTCTCTTACACTATCAGAGCAAAATTAATATATTATTAAATTGCAGATAACAGTAGTATTATTTCTGTTAATCCTTTCTATTTTTTTATAACTTTCACGTTTCAAAATTTATAAACAATTGTTTAATTATATTTACTGATTTTTACCTTTAATATAACGGGAATAAGAGGAAAGCGAATTAATTTCAGGAGGACTACTGGTTTCTTTCATAAGAGGCTGTGTGAGGTTATAATCATCCAATTGGAGAGATTCATATTGAGTTTGAACTATGAGTAAATCCAATAACTCCGAATTTGTGTAATGCTAAAGAGAAATGTTTTAATATTGTAATAATCAAGTAAATATTTAGTTATCTAAAGAAATAATAGAAGAAATATTCACATTAATAGAATGCATTAATACTATTCCTTGTTCTATTGCTGAAATTATTATAATTTCAATATGTGTTATTTTTTAACTAAATTTCTATTTTTACTGCAGAATTTATAACAATTTAAAAATGCTGAACAATCAGCACACAGTAGTTCTTTAAGATATGAAAAAGATTTATAACAGCTTAAGCAGCTTGTACATTTTTAAATTGTAAATATATAGTTTGAAAGCTTTTTATATTATTATGATATCTAGCATTTCATTTAATTGCATAAATTCAGCATCAAAGATATATATTAAGAATACATAATAACCTCGAGAGCATTGACGGCATTCACAGCTTCCATTTCAAACAATGTAGTAAGACCATCGCTTATCCATAAATCAGTCCACCAAGTAGGAATAATTAAATGACTGAACCATTGATATGCTATTCCACGCGCTATCGACCTTGCCGCTTCTATTTTATGTGCAACAGAATGTAGATTTTCATCGTAAATAATATTTGTTTCTCTAAAAAGACAAGAATCAAATTTATAAGACTTAAAAAATAAATCTAAGATTGTTTATATAATAATAATCTTAACGTTTCTCCTGATGTAAAAATAGCAATGTTTTCTGAATCTAATATAAATGATATAAAATAAGAATTATTGTACAGACTAATTATGCAATGTGATATACTATACATGTTTTATATATACATATATGGTTATTTACTAAGAAATCATTTTATATTTTAACATAAAAATATATGCAGTATATTCTAAATTTAGAATATGTATTGGAGTGCGTATTTCTAATTTTGATTAATAAAATTGTTTTTCAATGGATTATTTGTTTCTAATTTTTCTGTTACCTTATTGTGACGAGACCGAAGTTCATATTAATATCATTTTGAAAACCTGGAATTGCGACAAGTTGCAGGTTCGGAATCTTTACCTTCAACTTCTTAAGAGACTTAAACCATTCAAATTTCAACTTCATTATGACTTTGTTTGAAACTCTTTCCGCAAATTGTATATCGTCTGAATATGGATTGCGCCAGATATAGATATTATCTTTGCCATAATTGGGAAAGAAATGCATTGATGAAATCATAACCATCACGAGATGAGCAGGTATAGAAGGAGTAGTGTCGAAGTACGTCCATTGCATACATGTTTCTGTATTATTTAATTTGTATTTGAGTATTTCTTTTATCGGCATATTTGAGAAAACTGAATAACTGCAATAATGCTTTATGGAAACGTTGAAAGTGGATCTTACTGTCGGATTGTCCCAACATGGGAACAATCGTTGAACCTCAACCATCGGGAAATGTGTTTTGTCCCATGATCTACGATATTTTAATGCTATTAATTCAAATAACGATCAACTTTTAATTATTGGTGATATGAAAACAATCGCTAACATATATCAATGATACGTCAAAAAGTATTATACCATGTATGTACTATTTAATAACGGAAATAATAGAATGAAACAAACATGTCTTGTAAAAAGCAGTAATAATGTTTAATAAGTGTGCTTTTAATATATTAACATTTACTTACATTACATTTTCTGATTTTTTTATATATGTTGTTTTTAAGAAAATATTATCGTCTCCTGAGATATTAATTGCATTAAGAAATTTTATATTCGCTGTATAATTTCCACGTGATAATTCTTCTTTGAAATGAAGATCGCAAGTTTGCGTTATATTATTATATTCAATTTTCTCCGCTAAATAATGATAATAGTCTTCTGGCCTAATATTAACAGCACTTTTTTGAGTCAACTCTCCAGATAAAAGGCGAATTGAATTCGATGAACTTAATCTTAGTTTTGTAGTTGGTTGGAAGATATGAATAATGGCAGTAATTTCGCCGTAGAAGACAAATCTATCGTTTGCTTGATACTCTTCTATATCTGTTTTGAACGTTATGTATATGTCATCTCTTTCTTTGTCTTCTTTGAAATATGGTATTAGCTTGACGTCGTAATCCTTTGATTTTACATAATCCGTATAGTCTTTAACTTTGTTTGTAATCGATTTATCAATGATATCTTCTCTATTTTCATCAACAGAAAGTGCTGTTGCGGTGATAAATATGACAACGCCATAAAGTAACAGTCTTAGAAACATCATATCACTTTCTTTAAGTACCTGCGATAACTTTCTTTGTTGAAAAAAAAGACAAATATAAAATGAAATTTAGGCAATGAAATTTACAGCAAACAAATCTATAAAATATCAACTTTCTCGAGAAAAAGAATTAGTTTCCTTAAGTAATTTTATACGATTAATATTTATGTGATAGATGACAACCTATGTTTATCAACATGTTATTTTCAAGATTTGTTGTTTCATTTTTTAGATAGATATATCCTTAGTGAATTAGTCACACAGAACCAACCAACGGAAAATTTAATTTCTTTCAATTTTTTTTGATATTTGTATGTCTTCAGATATATAACAAACTTGATCGAACATGATACGGTTCTATTAATATGTGTTATATATCATATATATTTTTTTAACAACGAAAAAATAGACATTTAAGTATCGTTTGTTCGTTATTCATTTGAATAAGTATATCGTATCAGCAATCGAATTTAAAAAAACCTTGCACACAAATTATTGATTTCATATCGTTACGAAAAAATATATGGAATAATTTAAACGTGTACATGATAATAAACATTGTAATTTCTAACATTGTAATATATTATCCAATTTTCTATTATTTATTTAAAAATGAGCAGATTAAATATAATCTTAAATATTAAAAAATTCTTTGCTTAATCACAATTTTGATTTCAAGGACATTTCGCAACATTATTATAATAAATAAAATTAAACTTCTTGTTAGGTGTATAGAATTTAGAAAAACATGTAATTCTGTTAAATAGAAAAACTATAAAAAGTACAAATGAAATAAAAAATCGTTAATAAAATGTCGGCAATTTTGGAAAAAAGATAATTTTAAGAAAATTAAGATGTGCTCATCGCGTTGATACCTTATTATTAATTGCGTTTTACATATCTTCTATGTATTCTTAAGAAGAGGGATATATAATTTACTGTTTTTAGCGACTTACCTTATATATTAAAAATCTGTGCCAATTATAATATAATTCCTTTTTTCTTAGAAGAATTAATTACAGTTGTTTCATGAGCGTTAATATTGTTATATCTTAACCACCCTTATATCTCTACTATGGAAATCTTATCGCTTCGAGAGATAATCGAGAACTAAGAATGTCGATGTGACACACATCATAATAAAGGCTAAATATATAAGGCTGCCTTAGAATGTCGATGCGCAAAGAATCTAAAATAAAAGTTACGCAATATAGATGATTTTACGAAAATTACGGTATCAATGTATATAATTTCGCTAGAAGGATTTTCTACGGACTTTTATAATTCTATTTTCGAATTTTTATTTTTATTTCTCTCTAACATCATGTTGTACTAAACACTAAATGATATTATGCAAGTCAGTAAGTCGTGATTATTTACCATTATGGTGTTATTAAATTGTGAATTTTGACTTAGTTTTAATATATTGCACTGCACTTTTTTTTATAGTAAATATATCATGATAAGTTAAAATATTTATGAAAAAATTGATAATTTTGTATTCAATCTTTTAAAGTTAAAATATTTTATATTACCTTTCTTCCGCGGCACATACATTTTTAATAAAAAGCTTTTTATTTATTAAAAATGCAATAAATATATGTATATTATTTGAAGACGTTTTAAAGTGCATGTTTTGTTAAGCTTTAAAAAATGCGTAATAAATAGATATTAATGAATATTAATTAATATTAAATCCAGGCAAGATATAAATTCTTAATAAAAATTTAGTAGAATATAAAATGGATTTTATAATATTTTCTGTTATAATCCATGCTAAAATTAAAAAAATTGCGTGAAATATTAACAAAGATTCATAAATAATACTAATTCTTTTTAATTTGTTAAAATCAACATTAAATATTTAATAGATTGTCGCAAACAAAAATATTAGCAATCCATCATATACAGGTTTGCTTCTTTTTAATTAAGTTAAACTATCTATAGATTTATAGTATGTGATAATATTTAGTATATGTTATAGTTTCTCGTCAAATTATATGCATTAAAAGTTCACAGTGCGTGAAAATATTTTTTTAATCATGCTTTTATTTTTAATATATTGTTTTTCAAATTAAAGTCAATTCATGTCACGCAAATTTTAGAGATGTTACGAGCCCTTTCAGTCTCTTTCTAATTTTACATGTAAGTTCATTCCTAATTCTTCCAACAATATATTGTACATATTATATTGCTCTTCGTAAAGCTGTAACGTTTATTCTCTCTCATGCGTGCGTTACATCGTATTGTCCTAGTTGTATGGCGTTCCTAATTACAAAGAACACTTTCATTAACTTTTGCTCGCAAAAAGGAATTTTCATATTCAGCCGCTTTCGCCCTATGGATTATAAAGCGCAAAAATTCTGCAGAGAAATTTATAACAACAAAATTGCCATAAAGATATTTGCGTCCAATACATACGTAAATTTTTTTATTGTCGGTAAAAAATAAATCAAGAATAAACATGATTGCTCATTGCACAAGCAGATAAGATGCGATGATTTAAATACTGATAGTGACGTCTTACAACGTTAAAAAGATTCTTAGTTTAATACAGTAAAATTATTGCAACAAATATATATAAAGGAAATAAATCTTTACTATAAAATATTAAATTCACTGCCAATGATACTGACATTATTATCATGGAGTATTCTTTTATATCTAATTACGTTTCGTAATATGAAGTTTTGAATTGAATAAATTTGTTGTATGAAAAGATGTTTTATAACAAATTACATATGATTGATTTTTATACGATAAGATTTAGGCTTGCTATGTGTTATATTATTGAGAAATTTGTGTTACGACAGGAATAAAAATTATTGTGTGCAACATAGCAAAAGAGTTTTTACATTGCATTTATCATCAAAAGATTAAAAAATTTTCTTTACTATCGATAAATAATAACACCATCTATGATATTTGTTAATTTGTAAATTTCATCATATATGTATTTCCACTACGTACATATTTATTCGCTATAATAAAACATATTTATATACAAGAACACATACACACATACACGTCGATTCTAAAAGTATTAATGTAAATTATTATTATTATTATAAAAATTTATCTTCTCTTTTTTATCAATTTTTACAAAAAACACTAAAAAATCGTCAGAGAATTTTATTTACGAGATATATATGTAATATAACAAAAAATATAAAAAGATAAAATATAGTAATCATAAAAAGAAATAATAAAATTTAATACTTGTTTAATAATTGTGATATGATTATATGGCTAAAATTATATTTTTATAGCCCTACGTTCTGTTATTAAGGTTACTAAAATGTGATATTTTTTATGTCAATATTTTTTATTAATCTTATAACTATTTATATTTATTATTATGTTAACATATTTAAAGTAAAATTATCAATAAATAATAAAGTAATTTAATAATTCATTACTTTAACAATTTATTAATTTATTATTATTAAGGTTATTTATTATTTATTGCTAATAATAATATTAAATATAATGTTTAACAAATGTTTAATACTGTTAAATTATGACAAAGTTAAATATTGTTAAAAAGTATGAGCAAAAAATAATTAAAAATAAATAAGATATATAGATAATAAAAAATAGAAGAAGATAAATATAAACCGTTGTTCATAACAGTTTGTACATAACCATATCTATCCACATATGTATACAATTATTATTATTCATTGATTTTTAATTGTAATTAATTATTCAAGCTTGACTTCCTCTGATTATAAAAATTTTCGAATATATTCTTTATGTTTTTCGATTTCAGACAATCGTATTTCTAGTTTCCTTTCAACACACCATCTCCAATGATCCAGCAGATTTTTAGACGCTCTTAAACTTGCTTTATTAGTTGCCTAAATCAATATATTTTTTTATTAATAAATAATCTCACCTTAAAAGCTTAAGGATAATATTATATTTGTCGTACGACAAACTTTTTAAGCATCCTGATTGGCAGCAAAATAGAAAATTTCTCGAGTCTCTAGAAATTAGCTAATCAATGCACTTAAAAAATTTGTTATACGACAAATATAGTATCGGCCTAACATGATATATGTTATTGTTTCTAACATAATTAGAGAATAAAATATTATTTGTATAAGACGTAAAAAATATAAATAAAATTAGTAATAAGAATAAAAAAATTTAAATATAAATAAATATAATATTTGTATAACGTGACATACTCTTACCTCGTCAGTTTTGTTTTTATTGGATATAATTTCAGTAATGCGAAGATATGCTTTGTTTCCCATAATAATATCAAAGGTACGTTTGATCTAAAACAGATTATTTCGACATTTATTGTTAATAAATAGTAATTTAATTTAGCATTACAAATATAGTGGTACAAAATTATTCCTTCTACCTCCCTCGGCATGATTAAAATAAAATATTGTATATATAAATATATATATATAAGTATTTTATTTTCGAGAGAAGACCTCTTAACATGTAGTTTAACTTGTTCTGAAATATTATATTAATTTCTTATTAATTGCAAAAGCTTGCGTATATATTATGATGTACATGCAAATATATGAATTAATTTGTGTTTAATTCATTAAATTATATATAATAGGCTTACAAAACTGACGATATTTTCTTGTATATCATTTACATATCTTACATTATTATAAATTATAAAGTATATAAACTGTATAAATACTATTATAAATAAGTATTTTTTCTTTTTTTAACATAT
>NW_021849915.1:1069620-1079139 GCF_003651465.1 Formica exsecta
TATATATATATAAACTTCCTATTTTATTCAAATATATAAAATTTCTGTTTAATTCAAATAAGATTATGAAAAAAAATAACCAAATTTTTTTCAGTTACATATACTCTATTATCTAAATAAAGTTAAATAAATTTATAATACTTTTCCCACCTTTTCAATTAATGAAAGCTCTAACTATTTACCTTGATATCATTGATTCTTTCATCTATATTTATAAATCGAAAGATTCTCGACATGTATTCAATAGCTTTGATCATAGGATACCATGCTATATAATTTGTCTCTTGTGCAAGATAACTCGTCAAATCCCAGAATATGGAAGAATCGAGTTGTTGTATTGTCATAAAATGAAATGCGTCGTCGATTATTTTAGCACGATTGAGAACATGTACTTTTATATATTCTCTAGAGTTTAAATATTTTGCAATTCTTTGCCAGTTTTCACTATCGTAATTAACGCGATAGTATCCTGTAGCAAATAATTTTTTTATATTATGAGATCCTCATCTCATACGGAATTTTTAAAGAAATATTGTGACTATAAATTTAAAATTCTGTTATCCTTCTGAGGATTTATCGAGAAATGTTTCTAAATATATACATCTTTTTTAAATAACTGTAAATATTAAGGGGAAAAATGTAAATTGTGGCATAACATATATTTTATGAATCATAACATTTTAGACTGACAATAGTTTGTGATTTTGTGCTATTATGCTATGTAAGGATTTACAAAACAATCTACATTCGTATCGGTTTAGGTAATAATTAAATTATAAACAAAATTGAATTTATCTCACGGATTCAATAATAACAGAATGCAAAATATTTCGTTTATTTAATATTTTTTCATTTATTATAATATTATCTAATTATTTGTGTTTCTGTGTTCGCAATAATAATTTTTATAATAGAATCTAACTCTCTCTGTCTCTCTTTTAATATATATTGGGTGTGTTCAGGAGACACAACCGTTGAGTAGCAATCGATTGGTTCTTACTTCTAGAACCAACGTCGAGTGTTGACAAGACGATGCTCAACTGTCTTCTCAAAAGAAGATTATCAACCAGGTAAAGAAAAAGCAGTTTGACAAAAATTTTACACATATATATAATGACATATTACTCACTGCATATTTAAATATCGGTGGACACTCTTCCAAAACACTTCCTTAGTAACCAAATATTGCAACATGCGCAAGATTAAAGGTGCTACAATTCATATCATATGTAAGAGTAATTTATGTACATGATTTAAATAGCCAAACAATTTATGTATATAAATTGCAATGTCTATAAATTTTAGTTGTATGATTTAAATAAACTTAAACAATATTAAATATAGAAATTGCAGTCTATAAATTTTAGTTGTATGATTTAAATAAACTTAAATTAATATACAATAATAAGGCTCTAAATAGGTCACAAAAACAATAATAAAAAGGCTAATGAGAGCCAGCTGCGCGATGTAAGTACAATCGAGAATAGTTCTAAGCGCTAATTTATGTGCGATGTAGCCACAAATTATTAGAAAGAAACAAAATTATTAAAGAACTTGGCGTTAAATTAATATTAAATATATAAATCGCAATGTCTATAAATTTGTAATTTTTAATAAATAAAAATAATTGCATATAAATACAGATTAATTTTTAATTGTAATTATATTATTTTTCTCTTACACTATCAGAGTAAAATTAATATATTATTAAATTGCAGATAATAGTAGTATTATTTCCATACTATTAATCTTTTCTATTTTCTTATAACTTTCATGTTTCAAAATTTATAAACGATTGTTTAATTGTATTTACTGATTTTTACCTTTAATGTAACGGGAATAAGAGAAAAGCGAATTTATTTCAGGATAACTGATTTCTGATGTAAGAGCCTGCGTAAAATTATAATCATCCAATTGGAGAGATTCATATTGAAACTGAACTATGAGTAAATCTAATATCTCCGAATTTGTGTAATGCTAAAAAGGAAAGATTTAATATTTTAATAATCAAGTAAATATTTAATTATATAGTCAAAGGAAATGTTCACACCAATAGGATGCATTAGTGTTATTGTTGAATTTATTATAATTTCAATTTGTGTATCATTTTTTAGTCAATTTACTATTATATTGCAGAATTTATAACAATTCAAAAGTGCCAACAATCAGCGTACAGTAGTCTTTTAATATATGAAAAAGATTTATAACACTTTATATTATAAATAGTATAAATAGTATTATAATAATATTATAAATAGTTTGAAAAAAATATATAGTTTGAAAATTTTTTATATTGTTGATATCTAGCATTTTATTTAATTGCATAAAAAAATTCAGCTTTAAATATATATATTAAGAATACATAATAACCTCGAGAGCATTGATGGCATTCACAGCTTCCATTTCGAACAATGTAGTAAGACCATCGCTTAACCACAAATCAGACATCCAAGGTTGATTAATTAAATTACCGAACCATTGATATGTTATTCCACGCGCTATCAACCTTGCTGCTTCTATTTTATGCGCAACAGAATGTAGATTTTCATCGTAAATAATACTTGTTTCTCTAAAAGGATAAGAATCAAATTTATGACTTAAACAATAAATCTAAGATCGCATATATAATAATAATCTTAACGTTTTTCTTGATGTAAAAATAGCAATGTTTTTTGAATCTAATATAAATGATATAAGATAAAAGTTATTGTACAGACTAATTATGCAATGTGACGTACTACACATGTTTTATATATACATATATGATTATTTACTAAGAAATCATTTTATATATCAATATAAAAATATATGCATTTCTAAATTTAAAATATGTATAGGCGTGCGTATATCTAATTTTGATTTAAAAAATTGTTTTTTAATGGATTATTTGTTTCTAATTTTTCTATTACCTTATTGCAACGAAACCGAAGTTCATATTAATATCATTTCGAAAACCTGGAATTGCGACAAGTTGCAGGTTCGGAATCTTTACCTTCAACTTCTTAAGAGACTTAAACCATTCAAATTTCAACTTCATTATGACTTTGTTTGAAACTCTTTCCGCAAATTGTATATCGTCTGAATATGGATTGCGCCAGATATAGATATTATCTTTGCCATAATTGGGAAAGAAATGCATTGATGAAATCATAACCATCACGAGATGAGCAGGTATAGAAGGAGTAGTGTCGAAGTACGTCCATTGCATACATATTTCTGTATTATTTAATTTGTATTTGAGTATTTCCTTTATCGGCATATTTGAGAAAACTGAATAACTGCAGTAATGTTTTATGGAAACGTTGAAAGTGGATCTTACTGTCGGATTGTCCCAACATGGGAACAATCGTTGAACCTCAACCATCGGGAAATGTGTTTTGTCCCATGATCTACGATATTTTAATGCTATTAATTCAAATAACGATCAACTTTTAATTATTGGTGATATGAAAACAATCGCTAACATATATCAATGATACGTCAAAAAGTATTATACCATGTATGTACTATTTAATAACGGAAATAATAGAATGAAACAAACATGTCTTATAAAAAACAGTAATAAATAATGTTTAATAAGTGTGCTTTTAATATATTAACATTTACTTACATTACATTTTCTGATTTATTTATATATGTTGTTTTTAAAAAAATATTATTTTCTCCTGAGATATTAATTGCATTAAGAAATTTTATATTAGCTGTATAATTTCCACGTGATAATTCTTCTTTGAAATGAAGATCGCAAGTTTGCGTTATATTATTATATTCAATTTTCTCCGCTAAATAATGATAATAGTCTTCTGGCCTAATATTAACAGCACTTTTTTGAGTCAACTCTCCAGATAAAAGGCGAATTGAATTCGATGAACTTAATCTTAGTTTTGTAGTTGGTTGGAAGATATGAATAATGGCAGTAATTTCGCCGTAGAAGACAAATCTATCGTTTGCTTGATACTCTTCTATATCTGTTTTGAACGTTATGTATATGTCATCTCTTTCTTTGTCTTCTTTGAAATATGGTATTAGCTTGACGTCGTAATCCTTTGATTTTACATAATCCGTATAGTCTTTGATTTTGTTTGTAATCGATTTATCGATGATATCTTCTCTATTTTCATCGGCAGAAAGTGCTGTTGCGGTGATAAATATGACAACGCCATAAAGTAGCAGTCTTAGAAACGTCATATCAATTTTTTTAAGTATCTGCGATAACTTTCTTTGTTGAAAAAAAGACAAATATAAAATAAAATTTAGACAATGAAATTTACAGCAAACAAATCTATGAAATATCAACTTTCTCGAGAAAAAGAATTAGTTTCCTTAAGTAATAAGAAATTTTATACGATAAATATTTTTGTGATAGATGACAACCTATGTTTATCAACATGTTATTTTCAAGATTTGTTGTTTCATTTTTTAGATAGATATATCCTCAGTGAACTAGTCACACAGAACCAATCAACGGAAAATTTAATTTCTTTCAATTTTTTTTGATATTTGTATGTCTTCAGATATATAACAAACTTGATCGAACACGATACGTTTCTATTAATATGTGTTATATATCATATTTATTTCTTTAACAACGAAAAAATAGACATTTAAGTATCGTTTGTTCGTTATTCATTTGAATAAGTATATCGTATCAGCAATCGAGTTTAAAAAAACCTTGCACACAAATTATTGATTTCATATCGTTACGAAAAAATATATGGAATAATTTAAACGTGTACATGATAATAAACATTGTAATTTCTAACATTGTAATATATTATCCAATTTTCTATTATTTATTTAAAAATGAGCAGATTAAATATAATCTTAAATATTAAAAAATTCTTTGCTTAATCACAATTTTGATTTCAAGGACATTTCGCAACATTATTATAATAAATAAAATTAAACTTCTTGTTAGGTGTACAGAATTTAAAAAAACATGTAATTCTGTTAAATAGGAAAACTATAAAAAGTACAAATGAAATAAAAAATTGTTAATAAAATGTCGGCAATTTTGGAAAAAAGATAATTTTAAGAAAATTAAGATGTGCTCATCGCGTTGATACCTTATTATTAATTGCGTTTTACATATCTTCTATGTATTCTTAAGAAGAGGGATATATAATATACTGTTTTTAGCGACTTACCTTGTATATTAAAAATCTATGCCAATTATAATATAATTCCTTTTTTTTAGAAGAATTAATTACAGTTGTTTCATGAGCGTTAATATTGTTATATCTTAACCACCCTTATATCTCTACTATGGTAATCTTACCGCTTCGAGAGGTAATCGAGAACTAAGAATGTCGATGTGACACACATCATAATAAAGGCTAAATATATAAGGCTGCCTTAGAATGTCGATGTAACACATATCATAACAAATAAACACATAAGGTTTACAGAATTTAGGCTTGAAATAAAATTTATATTTATATTTTAAGAATCATTAAAATGTTTTTATTAATTTATGAAGATTTTTATTTTGTTGTTAATTTCATATGTAGTTTTAAATAACTAATACAATAATATTAGAAATATAAATAATAAATGTTAA
This sequence comes from Formica exsecta, assembly GCF_003651465.1. NCBI lineage: Eukaryota > Metazoa > Arthropoda > Insecta > Hymenoptera > Formicidae > Formica > Formica exsecta. The sequence continues at coordinate 1,075,181 of NW_021849915.1, forward strand.
ACTATATAAAACATTAACTTATATAAAACATTAAACATTTTTATGCTAATATTATTGTTACCTATTTTTCGTGTGAAGGAAACTCGTGAGATAAAAAGAATTTATTCAATCACTTTATTTAATGTAATTGCCTTTAATAAACTCAAAAATATCTTTATATAAGAAGGTGAATACCGCGTGGCGACATGCTCGTACAACCCTTTTTTCAGCGCTCTTGTGATGGCGATAAAAAAAAGAAACTAACTACAGTAGCGCTAGTACATTAGACTAGATGTTAAAATATCGCGCAATTTGAAATTATAACTAAATAAAATATATGAATAATTGAATCCTAGTCGCCATTGCATGGAGGTGCATTATCGTCTCGTAGCAAGACTAATGCGCCAATCCTTATATTGACGTTCGAGGGATGGGTCCGTTTCATGCGTTGTTGAAGTTGAGTCAAATATTCCGTAGACCATCGTTTCCAAAAGTGCTGTCGCATCTGATTCAGTAATTGGTATCTTGTCAGACGATTAACTGGGACATCACTAATATCTGCTTCTGGTAAGGAGGTTAAAGGTGCTCCAATTAAAAAATGTCCTGGCGTTAACACCTGTAAGTCGGTACCATCATTAGACATTGGGCATAATGGCCTTGAGTTAAGACATGCCTCAATTTGTACTAATAAGGTGTAAAGTTCTTCGTAGGTCAGCGGTGTGGTCCTTGTAATTTTTCGTAAATGCGTTTTTGCAGACTTAATTGCCGCTTCCCACAATCCCCCCATATGCGGAGAATGAGGTGGTATAAAATTCCATTTGATAGACTGTTCAGCCAGAAACTCCGAAATCTTCGTATGATGTTTTGGATTCTTTAAAACCTCGGCGAATTCCTTTAGCTCATTATTCGCGCCTACAAAATTTTTCGCATTATCAGAGTATATATTCGCGCATTTTCCTCTACGCGCTATAAATCTCTGAAGGGTTTTAATAAACGCTGATGTACTTAAATCTGTCACTAATTCTATGTGAACTGCACGAGTTGTAAAACATACGAAGATACATATATAGAGCCCACCGCCCTACGTCTAAAAATGGTCGACTTGTGGTCGTACGCACTGTGGGTAAGTCACCCATCTGCTGTTGTAATATAGGAGGTTAGGAGGTTTAACAAACAATGCACTTTCGTAATATATCCTTTACTAAGCATAGTGCCCGGATTGGCCAGAATTGTGTTCGTATTGCTGCTAATAGAGCTTGAGGACCTGCATGTAAATGCTTATAATGTTCATCTAAAATAATTAGTCTGGTTAAGGAGTGTCTCGCTGGTAATACAATAGGATGCCTTTGTGCATAAGGAACGGGTGCATTTGCTAACCTACCTTCGACCCTAATTACACCGTGATTATCAAGAAAAGGAAGTAGTGAGCGCAAATTGCTAGTTTTACCGACTTGACCACGCAATTTCAAACTTTGTATTTCGTCGGCAAATTCGTATTGTTGCGCTAACAAGATTAGACTCGTCATTGCACGTTCCAATTCCATTACAGTTAACGAACCTGTAATCCTCGACTCAGAATGCAGCGTGTTCTCCTTAAATCTTAAACAATATGCAATTACGCGTTTTAGTTTTGATAAGGAAGAATATCTCAAGAACAACTCGTCGTTTACGTTTGCTTGAATATGAAATGTTTTCGTATGGTTTCGCTCTTCAAGCAAGTTTTCGTCAAGTTCGATTCCTCTGTCGCATGATGGCCACTCTCCCGTTCTCAACCACTCTGGTCCATTCCACCACAGAGAACTGGTTTCCAATTGACTAGGATGCATGCCTCTCGATATAATGTCCGCTGGATTGTCTTTAGAATTGACATGACCCCATTTTGTTTGTTCGGTCAATTGTTGTATTTCGGTGACTCTATTTGCGACAAACGGTACCCATCTCGATGGTTCACCTCTTATCCAAGCCAGAGCAATAGTGGAATCGCTCCAGAAATACGTCGACATCGGTGAAATCGTCAGTGCTTGTATCACTTGCTGATATAATTGTGCTAACAGCAATGCTGTGCAAAGTTCCAATCTCGGTAGGGAGATGTTTTTCAATGGTGCTACCTTTGATTTCGCACATAATAGGTTAATGGTTGCGTGTTCGAATTCGTTTATTGTCTTGATATAAATGCACGCACCATAAGCTAATTCTGCTGCATCACAGAAACCATGCATTTCTATCTTCTTATACTTCTTGCTCAATGCATGTCTAGGGGCGGAGATTTTGGAAATGCACTGTAATTGGTCTCAAAAGTATGACCATCTTGATTGTAATTCCGTTGGAACAGTATCGTCTCATCCGATCTTTAATCTCCACAAGTCTTGAAGGAGAAGTTTCGATTGAATAATAATTGGCCCAATTAAACCGAGTGGGTCGTAGATCCGTGAAATAACCGATAATATGCTCCTTTTCGTTATTCTTGAAGATGAAGTTTCTATATTAACACGATATTGAAATACATCTAATTTGGTATTCTATGATATTATATGAGACCCAAGGTGTTGACTTCTTGGTCAAAGGACACCGATTCTGTGTCTTCATCATTGTGGTCATTAAGTATCAATATATCGTTTGAATTCCATTTATGTAATTCAAATCCTCCGTTTTGCAAAATCTTTGTGATGTTCTTTATTAACGTTTTTAATTGCTCGGCGTCATCATCGCCGCTTATCAAATCGTCGACGTAGAAATCTCGTAAAATTATTGAATGTGCTTGAGGCAACGTAAGTTTATGTTCTTCGGCTAATTGATGTAAACATCTTATTGCACTGAATGGTGCGCTAGCTAGACCATACGTGATCGTGTTTAAACGAAATGATTGGATTTCTCCAGACGGTGACCTCCACAGGATTCTTTGTAAATCTCTTTGATGTGATTGGAGTAACACTTGCCGATACATCTTGTTGCTTGCTTAGGTATAGGGTTGGCTTCGGCGAATACTCGCCATACGGCCATAAACTGGTTATAGGTACTATATAGGATAATGTAAGAATAGTTGTGTATATATGTCGCGCAAAAAGAATCTGAAATAAAAGTTACGCAATATAGATGATTTTATGAAAATTACGGTATCAATGTATATAATTTCGCTAGAAGGATTTTCTACGGACTTTTATAATTCTATTTTCGAATTTTTATTTTTATTTCTCTCTAACGTCATGTTGCACTAAACCCTAAATGATATTATGCACGTCAGTAAGTCGTGATTATTTACCATTATGGTGTTATTAAATTGTGAATTTTGACATAGTTTTAATATATTGCACTGCACTTTTTTTATAGTAAATATATCATGATAAGTTAAAATATTTATGTAAGAATTGATAATTTTGTATTTAATCTTTTAAAGTTAAAATATTTTACCTTTCTTCCGCGGCACATACATATTTAATAAAAAGTTTTTGATTTATTAAAAATGCAATAAATATATGTATATTATTTGAAGACGTTTTAAAGTGCATGTTTCGTTAAGGAAGATGTAAAAAAAATATAGAAAAACAGTAACGTTAAGAAAAATTACTTATTGTTTTTCAGTTTTCCAATATGCTTTAACAATTTATAGTAAGCTTTTCTCTGACAGATGGTGTTGCCGAGAATACATGCCCATTTAATAGCTTCATGTCTTAAACATTTAGTAAATTCGTCCTCCTCAGAGCTTTCTTTGTATTTTATTTTCGAGAGAAGACCTCTTAACATGTAGTTTAACTTGTTCTGAAATATTATATTAATTTCTTATTATTTGCAAAAGCATGCGTATATATTATGATGTACATGCAAATATATAAATTAATTTGTGTTTAATTCATTAAATTATATATAATGGGCTTACAAAATTAACGATCTTTTCTTGTGTATCATTTACATATCTTACATTATTATAATTTATAAAGTATATAAACTGTATAAATACTATTATAAATAGGTATTTTTTCTTT
>NW_021849916.1:0-203 GCF_003651465.1 Formica exsecta
TTTCCTATATTTTTAATATTTAATATTCTTTAATATTTTAATATTCTTTAATATTTAATTATAATATATATGCATTCTATTTTCTTATATTGATAAATCTATAATATATACAGATGGTTGCAATGGGTGCGAGCATGTGGAAGGTTGGATCTTGAACCAAAAGGCCCAGAATATTCTAGCCAGAACTGTCGTTTGTGCCACTT
>NW_021849917.1:0-270 GCF_003651465.1 Formica exsecta
TATATATTGTAGTTAGATAGTCTAAAAGTTATATTATATTCAATATAACATAACGTTAATGCATACAATATCATTTATTTGTCTATTACTTTTATATATTTTCTATTTTTGATCTATATTACTTTTTAATTAATAAATCATATATATATCCATTTTTTAGATGTCATAAAAAACATACATAAAAAATAGGTTAAGGTTGACAAATTATGTAGTTAGAAGATTCGCTATTAGCAACTCTATAAATTGAGCTAATCGGAACTGTCGAAGTGA
>NW_021849918.1:0-1108 GCF_003651465.1 Formica exsecta
ATTAGCTTCTCGAAGACGTTCCATTAAAGCGTTGTATTTTCTTTCTCGTTCTTCTAAAGACGTTGCATAGATAACAATATCATCCATATAAACGAATAATTCTTTGCCTTGTAACCCAGTTAATACTAAGTCTATTAGGCGCTGGAAAGTAGCCGGAGCATTTTTTAGACCGAACGGCATTCGATCAAATTCGTAATGTCCAAAAGGAGTAGTGAAAGCTGTTTTATGACCATCTTCGCGGTTCATTTTTATTTGATGAAATCCAGATGCTAAATCGCATACTGAAAAATATCGAGCTCCTCCTAATTGGTCTAATATGTCGACGATATTTGGTAAAGGATATGCATCTCCGACAGTTTTATCATTTAAAGCGCGAAAATCTAATACCATTCTCCATCGTTTATTTCCTTTGGAGTCTTCATTCTTAGGTACAATCCATATAGGCGTGTTATATGGCGATTGTGAGTGTTTTACAATTCCTCCTTCTAACAGTTCTTCTACCTGCTTGTTTATTTCCTCCTTATGAATTTGCGGAAATCGATACTGACGAGTGTTTATTGGCTGGTCATCTGTAGTAGGTATTCGATGTTGTAATACGTGAGTTGCGGTTAATTTTTCTCCAGGAATATGAAATCGATCTTGACTATCTGTTATTAATTTTATAATGCTTTTTCTCTCTGCTTCATTTAAATGTTCTAATCGCAATGATTCTATGATTTCGGCGGATCGATTCTTTCCTTTTTCTTCGGAGATTGTTAGACAATTATGCAAATTATAATTTTCAACTTCTTGTTTTCTTTTATATCTTGTTTTGCGTTTCCGCATAAATTTTTCTAAAATTTCTTGAGATTTATTCAACAAGGATATAAGAATTTTTGAAGACGGTTTATTTTTATTTTTAGTATTTCGTAGATTCGAATTTTTAATTTTTAAATTATATTTTTGAGCCTCTTCAAGGAGGTCTTTCATTGCAACATGAGAGGTTTTTAGTTCATTATCAATATTTTTGAGCCTCTTCAAGAAGGTCTTTTATGGTAACATGAGAGGTTTTTAATTCATTATTATTTTCTTCTTTAAATAATCCAACCTTAGGAAATTTGATATCTAG
>NW_021849919.1:0-221 GCF_003651465.1 Formica exsecta
ACGCTTCTCGGCACACAGAGTTAACATTGCTATATACGCAAATTTCCTTCGTTCCGAACGATTTAGTTATGTACCTGTAATTAAGATATACCGAAAGTTTTCATAACACATCAAGGAAATTGAGGAACAACGTTCCTCGGCACACAGAGCTAAGATGGCTATGTACGCAAATTTAATTCGTTCGGAACGACTTAGTTACGTACCTGTAAGTGAGATATACC
>NW_021849919.1:643-821 GCF_003651465.1 Formica exsecta
ACGCAATTTTTCGTTCGGAACGACTTAGTTACGTACCTGTAAGTGAGATATACCAAAAATTTTCATAACACATCAAGAAAATTGAGGAACAACTCGGCACACAGAGCTAAGATGGCTATGAACGCAATTTTCATTCGTTCGGAACGACTTAGTTACGTACCTGTAAGTGAGATGAGAT
>NW_021849919.1:17827-17892 GCF_003651465.1 Formica exsecta
TATGTACGCAAATTTCCTTTGTTCGGAACGACTTATTTACGTACCTGTAAATGATATATACCGAA
>NW_021849920.1:0-477 GCF_003651465.1 Formica exsecta
AGAAACCACCACCTTCTCGCGGTTTCCGTTGAGCAACAACATGTATGTTGTTCATTTATAAAATTTGTAGCCGCGCCTTCGATTTACACGTCCACATTAACAGAATTTATTTGTTTCGCCGATCAGAGAGACAGAACGAAAATGATTTGAGCGGGGTTAGTTTGTGGAAAAGTGTTTATTCCTTTCGACACCAACTCCCGGACCGTCTTAGGTAATCGCACGCGACAGCAAGATATAATCGGACACGCGAATTATCGTTCTAACTATAATTATATGAGCGTTAGACTTTCGATGTGCTCCCGGTGAAGGCTTGCGACGAAGTCTCTTGATGAAAAGCCCTTCTTTTCGATCCACGGACAATAGTCCCGGTTGATACGTGTACCACAAAAAAAAACGGAATTTCGATCGTTCGATTCCGAGAGCCAATCGGCAATCGACAACGAGGTGTTTGTCAGAATCGAACGATACGAAGAAACC
>NW_021849921.1:0-963 GCF_003651465.1 Formica exsecta
ATACTCAGAAACGTGGACTGCTCACTCAAAAAATGCAAACACATATCCGTGACGTGTCAATTTAAAACAAAAAAGATCGGTTGTAAACAAAAAAGATCTAAAAAATCATGGATACTGAGGATTGAAATAATTATCCAAGACGGTGATGTGGAAGACAATCAAAAGGTGTACATATGTATGAATAAATTTTATAAATATGAATAAATTTTCTTTAAACATTTCTCGAGTTGATATGTTCTCTCCATGAGACGACAAGTACAACGAATATAATATTATGTTTTTGGAGTTGTTTATGACAATTTTTAAATAAATAATTTGTTAACAAATAAGTAAAAATGAGAGAATGTGTTGAAAACGGTTTTGCAATAATTTATGGATCAATAATAATGCAAAAAATCACGTGAATGTTAATGGAAAATAATTATTTCAGTGTAAAACAAGCGTTATCCAAACCTCTCTTAAGCTAGCAGGATCAAATCAGCAGAATGAAACTGGACCTATCAGATTATTTAGTACTTATTTTGTACTAATTTGTACAACTAATAATAATTTTGTACCTCGTGCCATTTCCAAAAAAACCGTGGTGCTGCTACCATCAAATTAAGCTAGTAGGACCAAACTAAAACAAAACAAAAAGATAAAAATAAGACCAGAAATCGAAAGGGCTGAATTTGTACTAATTTGTACCACCCAAATAAACTCAATATATTTAGCCCTTATGCTTAAAACAACCCCCAATTGAATTTAGCCCTATTAAGCTCAAGAGTAAAGTACTCCTTCCTATTAGCAGAATCAATCGCTACTTATATACTTGACGCGCTTGTACACACGACGCGACATAATTTGTACCATTAAAATCTAAAGTTTCAGATTTTGTACCCCCGCCGTTTCTACGAAAACTACCCCCGACCCTTACCCGTCTCAAGAGTAAAGTACCTTTTGCCACGAGCAGAATCAATCGCT
>NW_021849922.1:0-488 GCF_003651465.1 Formica exsecta
CAAATTGATGATGCGCTATCAGTATCAAATAAATATATTCACTTTGTAATAAATATTATATTTATACAAATATTCTATAATGAAAATAATTTGATACTGAAAGCATTAATACACACAGTTGGACTTATACATATTTATATTATAAGTTGCATAATACATATATATTTTTTTTTTGTTATAACATTTTTATTATTTTAATTTTATTTTTAATTTTTTCCTTAATGTCCTAATGGTCCCTATAGCCCTAACAATCCTACTTGCTGGTTGAATCAGGGGAGATTTATATCCTAGGGAGAACATATCCCTAATCACGTGCCCTAACTGCGTGCATTAACCGCGTGCCCTACTCACGCGTCCTACTTGCGCGTCCTAATCGCGTGCCCTAACCGCGTGCCCTACTCACGCGCTCTACTTGCGCGGCCTAATCGTACCGTATGTACTTTTCGCTACGCATTTTGGCCATTATTGACCGCCTATTTTGCGTAGCA
>NW_021849922.1:18103-18335 GCF_003651465.1 Formica exsecta
ATTGAGGACAATCGTTAAATTTTGTGAATAAGAAGCTAATATTTAACCGTTAGTTTAACATCGAATCTTTTATACTCTTATTCAATATTTTTAATGCAAAGAATTATATATATTTATAAAATTTGTAAAGTTTAAAATATATATATAATATATATAAAATTTCCCGATTTTATCAACGATTCTTTGATATAAAAACACACACAGTTAAATTTATGTGTGAGAATATTTTTAC
>NW_021849923.1:0-210 GCF_003651465.1 Formica exsecta
GAATCGGGCCGAAATGTGCAAGTAAATCCCAGCACTGATATAGAAAAATAAATCTTGTGAGAATTCTACCAAAAATATCATAAAGACAACAGCATTAAATACACATTTTTATTAATTGGCTTCATATAGAATAATGAAATGAAGTCAAATCGAAGCACTTCTATGTATAGTGTCCACAAACATTTTGCACATTTGGAATTACTCGCAACT
>NW_021849924.1:0-202 GCF_003651465.1 Formica exsecta
CTTTTTGTATATAATTTATATTTGAATTATATCTGTAAAATGTTTAAATGTATATTAAAAAGATCTATTAAAAGTTATTTGATTTAATCTATTCTAGCCCATCCATTTTGAGGCAACGGATCTATCTACAATCTACAATTTACATTTGTATCTACAGTATCTACGAATCCGTTACCTCAAAATAAAATAAAGTTCATTACTC
>NW_021849925.1:0-20572 GCF_003651465.1 Formica exsecta
GGTATTAAAAGACGGCGGTTTCTTACTAACAAGGGGACAACCGCTCTCAAGAAATGATTTTACAAATGCAGAGAGACACAATTTAGCAATAGTTCTTGAGAAACGCACGGAAAAGGAACATATTGTACTCTTAAAGAAAAAAGAAAGAACGAGGAGAAAGGCAATAGTTATTTTTGTGAACAATTACGAATTCTCTTGGTTAGAGCAACTAACATCGATCTTAAACGACGAGAATAATATCGCGAGAATAATTTTAGTGGGGCAAGAAGATTCGGAATGCGGTTTATTAGGTCTCATAAATTGTTTGAGGAGAGAACCAGGTGGAGAATTAATAAGAGGTGTGTTGATCCAAGACGAGAAGGCACCGAAATTTTCTTTAGACGAGCCGTTATACGCGGAGCAACTCCAGATCGATCTCATCATAAATGTTTTGCGTCCGGGAATGATATGGGGATCATACAAACATCTTCCATTAGCACCTTTAGCGCCAAAACTCTCATATCATGCTTTAGTCAATCAAATGGTATGTATCAGACTATTGTGATATATAAGAACTATTGTACATTACGATGTACTGTCTCTCTTGATGAAAAGTACAATTAATTCAAGTACAATTAAAAATTATTTTAATTAATAATTATCGACTTACTTTTCCTATATGCCTTCCAGCTGCCATGTATCTAAATGCAGACTCGACTTCGTCTCTTTGGAAAACTTTCCTGCTAATTGGCTTGATGGCTCCGCTAATAAGACCATTGACTAGCATCTTATTCAATACCGTTTTTTGTTCAATACCACGCTTTGTAGCTGAAAATAAGTTGTCCACCATAACGCTGTAAAATGTAATACCTTTCGAAAAAACTGACAAGTCCAATATATTATTAGCCATAAAATCAAATTTTCCAATTTCCAAGAAACGTCCTCTTCTCGCGAGACAACGAATAGAAGCCTGAAGTTTCTCTTCAGCTAATGAGTTTAATACGATATCTACGCCGCGACCGTTAGTCTTTCGGAATATCATTTGCTCGAAACTAGTGTCGCGCGAATTTCCAATATGATCGTCTGGAATAGATGGAAAAGTTTTTCTTATAAACTTTCGCTTTTCCGGAGTGCCGACGGTTGTGAATACTTCGCAGCCTTCGTGAAGCGCGAGTTGAATCGCCGCTTGACCTAATTACGGATTATATGTAAAGACAAAGATGAAGAAAGGCGACAAGATATTAATTCATTCTATGAATATTTTGTCGCCTTTCTTCATCTTTGTCTTTACTGGTACTGGCGCCGTAGGTCAAGCGGCGATTCAACTCGCGCTTCACGAAGGCTGCGAAGTATTCACAACCGTCGGCACTCCGGAAAAGCGAAAGTTTATAAGAAAAACTTTTCCATCTATTCCAGACGATCATATTGGAAATTCGCGCGACACTAGTTTCGAGCAAATGATATTCCGAAAGACTAACGGTCGCGGCGTAGATATCGTATTAAACTCATTAGCTGAAGAGAAACTTCAGGCTTCTATTCGTTGTCTCGCGAGAAGAGGACGTTTCTTGGAAATTGGAAAATTTGATTTTATGGCTAATAATATATTGGACTTGTCAGTTTTTTCGAAAGGTATTACATTTTACAGCGTTATGTTGGACAACTTATTTTCGGCTACAAAGGAACGAAGAATGGTATTGAATAAGGTCCTAGTCAATGGCCTTATTAGCGGCGCCATCAAGCCAATCAGCAGAAAAGTTTCCCAAAGAGATGAAATTGAGTCTGCAGTTAGATACATGGCAGCTGGAAAGCATATAGGAAAATTAAGTCTATAATTAATTAAAATAGTGTACGCTTCCGGATAATAAATCGCTACGTTTAATTTATTTTGAACAATACTTGATTATATTCTTGTACCGAACTCCTAATAGCTCCACGTTCTCAACGACTTAACTTTAACTGATATTACTCTCGAACTATTAGCACACGCTCTCGCTCCGATATTCACGCTCCGCTCCGCTTTCGCTCTCAACTCGCTCTGCTCCGCTTTCGCTCTCCACTCACTCATCCTATTCCCCACTGTACGTTTTTCGATATCAGCGCGACTCTGTTCAATTATACTAAATAGCTCCGATTTCCTAACTTATCGGCATTTATAATTCTCTTCTATTTCAGGCGCGTACAGCTTCGGCCATTCTGACCCGTTAGTTCGTCCCGAACTAACATTAGCTTAAGTAAATTTATTTACAAAAAAAAAACTATAACTTAATATAAACAACTTATTCTTTGCACTTATATCTATCTATGACAGTATATTTTCTTATGAACTAATTTTTCTTATAACATTATTCATCTTGATTTTCGTTCTCTGGGGCAATATTTGGCGCTACACGTATCCAGGGTTTAATTTTGTCAGCGGACAAAATTGTATTATATGGTTTTTGAGTTAAATTGTACCCCGGAACATCAGTAACCACAAACCGATTCTTATTTAATATTTTTTTGATCTGGTATGGCCCCTTGTATTTCGGTAACAATTTTTGATTTGTTCCTGGTTTATGCTGCAAGACTTTGATCAAAACAAGGTCCCCTACTGCATATTTGGTGGACTTCTTATGCCGCTGGTCGTATTTACTTTTATTGTATTCCTGTATCGCTTTGTTGGCTAGCTGAGCCGCATCTCTTAATTTATTTCGTTCTTGATCGAGGTTGCGGTCAATTTCGGTTAACTCGTCAATCAATTTACGCAACTCTTTATCGCTTTTATTCTTTTGGTCGTACCCGAGTAATAATTTACTAGGAGTTGTATTAATAGATTTATGTAATGTGTTATTTAGTACGTATTGCGCTTTTCCTAATGATTGATATTATTATTATACGTTTAGAGCTCATTGCACTAGATGATTAATAGATGATATAATTAAACTTGACACCTTGGCTTTCGACAGCACAATGTTATAATTAGTTGAACTCACAAAGGTGAGGCGGAGCAAAATATTGTTGTCAAAAGGATAAAACGACACATCGCAAACGATCTTTTCGAAGGTTATCTAGTACGGTCAAAATATACATATAGAATAATATAAATGAAAATAATAAAAATAAAATGACAAAATACAAATAATATAAATAATACAAATAATAAACAAGTACTATTGGAATAAATTAGGCCTTATTACTTGTCAAATCGGATAAAATAAATAAATTAGATGTGTCAAATGATATAAAAATAAAAATAAATAATAAAATAAATTAATATAAGTTACACTAAAATCACTAAAGGTAAATCCAGCGCAAACAATTGTTGTTATAATGCACAATAATGTATATGCAAACATCGCTGTGATTAACCTTTAGGAAGTTTTTCGATCGCAGTAACATAAGTCTCATGTAAGCACTCCGTATCCGTCTGCAAATTCAGGCTACTCTTTTGTCTTTTTATGTGTAACATTTCGGAGATGAGGCGTTTATTAAAATGAGATTCCTTATCCAAGACCTCAACCTCATTCCATCTGAACTCGTGATTATGAGATAATCTATGATTTCTTATGACCGAATGACTGGAAGTATTTCTAATAATCTTGGAGGACAGTAGTGTACGCTTCCGTATAATAAATCGATACGTTAATTTAATTCTGAACTATACTTTATTATATTATTGTACAGTACTCCTAACAACTTCACGCTTAATCGCTTGACTCTAACTAATACCACTCTTGAAATGTTCTAACACGCTATCGCTCCGAAAATCACGCACTGCTCCGCTTTCGCTCTCAACTCGCTCTGCTCCGCTTTCGCTCTCCACTCACTCATCCTATTCCCCACTGTACGTTTTTCGATATCAGCGCGACTCTGTTCAATTATACTAAATAGCTCCGATTTCCTAACTTATCGGCATTTATAATTCTCTTCTATTTCAGGCGCGTACAGCTTCGGCCATTCTGACCCGTTAGTTCGTCCCGAACTAACATTAGCTTAAGTAAATTTATTTACAAAAAAAAAACTATAACTTAATATAAACAACTTATTCTTAGCACTTATATCTATCTATGACAGTATATTTTCTTATGAACTAATTTTTCTTATAACATTATTCATCTTGATTTTCGTTCTCTGGGGCAATATTTGGCGCTACACGTATCCAGGGTTTAATTTTGTCAGCGGACAAAATTGTATTATATGGTTTTTGAGTTAAATTGTACCCCGGAACATCAGTAACCACAAACCGATTCTTATTTAATATTTTTTTGATCTGGTATGGCCCCTTGTATTTCGGTAACAATTTTTGATTTGTTCCTGGTTTAAGCTGCAAGACTTTGATCAAAACAAGGTCCCCTACTGCATATTTGGTGGACTTCTTATGCCGCTGGTCGTATTTACTTTTATTGTATTCCTGTATCGCTTTGTTGGCTAGCTGAGCCGCATCTCTTAATTTATTTCGTTCTTGATTGAGGCTGTGGTCAATTTCGGTTAACTCGTCAATCAATTTACGCAACTCTTTATCGCTTTTATTCTTTTGGTCGTACCCGAGTAATAATTTACTAGGAGTTGTATTAATAGATTTATGTAATGTGTTATTTAGTACGTATTGCGCTTTTCCTAATGCATTTTTCCATTTCGACGGTTCTTCCGCTAATTTTGATAGGGTAGATTTAAGAAATTTGTTTACGCGCTCTACTTGTCCATTTGCCCAAGGCGAGGCTACCGCCGTCATAATGTGTCTAATTCCTTTTTCTTTGATAAAGTTTTCAAAATTCTTAGAGGTAAACGCTGTTCCTCTATCGCTAATCAGTTTTTCGGGAGAACCAAATAGGTTAAAAAGCAACGATAAACATTCTATAGCTTCGTCCGCATTCGTCGATTTACAAGGATATATCCAAACGTACTTAGTATATGCATCTACGGCAACTAATACATATTTGAATTTGTCTATCGTTTCTTCAAGTGGTCCGAAATGATCAATATGTAAAGTGTACATTGGCGCAGTACTTTTGTCGAAGATTTCCATCTCCCCTTCTGTTTTACCAGCCGTAATGGAATAACTTAAACATTGAACGCAATTCTCAATGTGTTGTCTAACACGAACTTTTAGACAAGGAAACCAATAATGTTCTAATATACCGTATACAGTTTTATCAATACCTACATGCCCCATGTTATCATGATAGATGCGAATTATGTTACTAATCATATTTTCTGGTATAACAAACAATCGTTTGTCCTGATAATTCCGGAAAAGCAACCCATTAATGATGGTAAAATGTTTATTCTCTTTAAACTCCAATTCTGTCGCGATTTTTTTGAGCTCCGGGTCCAATAATTGTTTATACATCAGCTCATCCTCTACGGTAATTGCGTTAATTGTCATTACATTTCTGCTAAGGCAATCTACGTGAAGCATTCTTTTTGACTCGCGATGTATTAATTCGAACTGATAATTTTGGAGAATCAAACTCCATCGAGCAATGCGCGGATTGATATTAATTTTTTTCATAGCTAGCACTAAGGAGTTGCAATCCGTTACAATTTTAAACTTGATTCCCTGTAAATATACGTGAAATCGTTCCACTGCTTTTACAATTGCTAGGGTTTCCAACTCGAAGCTGTGATAATTTCTCTCAGCATCATTAGTGGCTTTACTGAAATATGCTATTGGCCCATAATAATTTTCAGCTTGTTTTTGTACTAGTATTGCTCCAAATCCATGACTACTAGCATCGGTATGTAATTCGGTTAAAGCCGCAGGATTATAGATGCACAATACCGGCGGAGACGCTCATTTCTTCTTTAAATTTATAAAAGATTCTTTACACTCCTCGTTAAAATCAAAAGATGCATTTTTTTTAATAACTCCTGCAGTGGTTTAGTTTTTAGCGCATAACTACCTATAAATTTACGGAAATAATTACTTAAACCTAAAAAGCTTTGCAGCTCTCTGACATTTCTTGGCATAGGATACTCAAGTATTGCTTGTACGTGACGTTTACATAATGTAATCCCTTTTTCGGTAACTAAATATCCCAGGTACTCCATTTCTGCTTTTAGAAACAAACATTTTGACAGGTTAAGCTCCAGATCGTATTTTTTAAGTATTATTAACACCTCTTCCAAAATTTGAAAATTTTCTTCAACACTTTCGGTTGCTATCAATAAATCATCTATGTAAACTAAAATTTTATTGCTACGAACTAGATCTTTAAAGATATCCAAAATACGCTTTTGAAATTTCGCGGGGGCTTCCGAGAAACCAAAAGGCAATTTTACAAACTCGTATTGTCCCGACGGAGTAGCGTAAGAAAAGTATTTGGTATCCTCTGTATGTATAGGTATCTGATGGAAACCATCCTTCAAGTCTAATTTGGTAAATATTTTTTTTCCATATAGTTTATCTAACTGGTCTTCAATTATTGGAAAGGGGTATTTTTGCGCGTGTATGCGTTGATTTAACGGTCGTAAGTCGACACACATTCTTTTTTTTCCATTACGTTTTGGCACCAGTATTACACGCGCGCAATACGGAGAAACACTATATTTTATTATCTTTCTTTTAAGCAAATCATCTACTATTTCTTCTAATTCCATTTTTTCTGACACCGACATCCGTCTAGGCGCGTAACGGAAAATAGAATTATCCTTCAAATAAACTCTAGCGCAATATTCATCCTCGACGGGTTCTATTTTTAACTGCTCTACCCTTTGAAAAATCTGAAAAAGATCCTTTCGATTGGCCCAAGGCATACTATCATCCAAATTTTCAATGATATCATACTTCTCTCGTTCTTCCGTTACCTCAATTGTAAAAATGTCATGCAGCCTTTCTTCTTCTAACTTTTCATTCTCGAAGCTGTAATTACCGTTATGATATATTAATTTTAATTGAGATTTATTAAAGAATTCCCTACCCAGCAAAATATCAAAATTCATGGTATTATCGTCAACTACCAACAATGTAATGTCAAACCAGACTATTTTTTTCTCATCTAACGCTATTTGGTCATATATTTTACCTAATACTGAAATAATTGTACCGTTAACTCCTGTTAATTTTACATTATTATTAATTCCGAATAGCTCTTTAGAAGAAAAATATTTTTGATATGTCGAATATCTCATAAGACTCACTAAACTCCCCGTGTCTATCAACGCTTTAAAAGAAATTCCTGGTTTATTTATACTATATATTCGCACGCACGCATTGTCTTTATTTTTGTGTCCTTGTTCTGTTACGTATATAGTATCTTCTTCTATTGCCGACTCGGCGCTATTCTCTTCCTCTTGCTTAATCATATGACTCGCTGCCGCCCCTGTGCTGGTTCCTCTTTTCGGACACGATAGGCTGATATGTCCTTCTTGGCCGCATTTAAAACACGTCATTTTCCTTTGTTTGCACTCCCTGGATATATGCCCTGGCTGCTTACAGTGAAAACACGTTCGACTAGTCCCGCTTGACTGTTAAGATCCTTTGTCTTCTCGACGACCTTGGCTTCCGAAACGTATATTGGTATCAAATTTTTTGTGTATTACTGTATCTTCCGTTATTCTTCTCACATGCTCCAGGAAATCTGGAATGTTCGTGATCCATGTGCTCAATACCATTTTTCTCAGCACCGGATCTTTTACACCATCCGCCAATAAGTCTATTTTTTCCTTCTCCGAAAGAGAAAGCGACTGCATCAGACCAAGCTTGTCTTCTGCATAATCGATAAACTTTTCGTTATACGATTTCGATATTCTTCGACTCACTCTTGCTAGTGTGGCTGTGTAGGTCTCCTTAAGTTCAAAATGCCGCCTTATACGATATTTAAATTCTTCCCAGGTTGCCACTTCTTCCGATATCTGTCTGTTGTACCAATCCAGTGCTCTATTTTTTAACTGACTCACTGCAGCTAATACTAGCACCTCATTACTTAAATGATAAAGGCGTGCCACACTCGTAATTCTGTCCAGCCACTTAACCACGTTTTCTTCCTCCTTCCCCGCGAATACCGGTATCAACTTCGTGGCAAATTTTATTTGCTGCCAATTATTTGAACTTGCATTACTATCTGCGCTTGCCGGACTTCCACCTCTCATCCATTGTTCCCTTGACGGCGGTACGGCTCGCGTACCACCGCTGGCTCCTCTTTGCCTTTCTTTCAACACTTGCACTACCGCGCTCACGATATCTTGAATATTTTTTCCGGAATGTGCGTTTGAAACACCGGATGAACCCGCAGCTGGACCTCTGTGCGATGACTCCAAACGCTCTGACAGCGGCGCTCCTCTTGTCTCCTGTCGCTCTATCTCACTCCCTGGTGGATTTCTCGCGACGCCCGCGTCCTGCGGATTCTGTACCTCTGCTCCGCTGTCCTCTTCTGCTCCGCTCGCCTGGTCCCACATATCCGATGATTGCGGCCAACCCACACGATCGTAATAATACGCTACTCTTTCAAATATTTTTGAACGTGTACCGCTCGTCTTCAAATTTAATTTTGAAGCTAACGCTCGAAGCTTATTTATCGAAAGTGCCTCTAAATTCTCTCGATTCATACTCGTTTCCAAAGGTCGGTCACCAAAACAAACATGTTGTCTGTTAATTTTCGAACGCCTATGGTTCCGCCTGCGACCTTCGTATTTTTCCGCCCTCAGGAATCTTCTAAAAGAAAGCCTCAATATATTTTATCGCGTTTCCTTTACCGTAATTTTTTAGCGATCACGTGTAATTTCCTCGCCCATATACTTCGATTTTTCTCTTATCGTATACCACATGTGAGTCCCTCACTCACGTGTTTTGGATTGAATCCCACTTCTGAATTTTGCTGTACGCTTCCGGATAATAAATCGCTACATTTAATTTATTTTGAACAATACTTTATTATATTCTTGTACCGAACTCCTAATAGCTCTACGTTCTCAACCACTTAACTTTAACTGATATTACTCTCGAACTATTAGCACACGCTCTCGCTCCGATATTCACGCTCCGCTCCGCTTTCGCTCTCAACTCGCTCTGCTCCGCTTTCGCTCTCCACTCACTCATCCTATTCCCCACTGTACGTTTTTCGATATCAGCGCGACTCTGTTCAATTATACTAAATAGCTCCGATTTCCTAACTTATCGGCATTTATAATTCTCTTCTATTTCAGGCGCGTACAATAGTTTGTAATTGTACCTTTATCAAGAGAGACAGCACATCGTAATGTACAATAGATCTATATTACAATATATTACAATTTTTAGATAGTTATAAAAATACATAAAGAAGGCGAATCCATAAACGCACCAATTCTGGCACTTCCGCGTTATTATTGTATGACGAACAAGACATATGTCATTTTCGGTGGCTTAGGTGGTTTTGGCTTAGAATTAACCGATTGGTTGATCATTCGAGGCGCCGAGAATCTCGTGCTGATTTCGCGCACAGGAATAAAGAACGGATATCAGGAAATGAAGATTGATTTATGGAAGTCTTACGGAGTAAAAATATTGATCTTATCGAACCTTGACGCGTCAAACGTCAATGATTGCGAACATATATTAAAAACAGCGGAAAAGCTGGCGCCTGTAAATGCTGTATTTAATCTTGTTGTGGTGTTGAACGATAAGATCTGCCAGAATCATACTGTAGAAACATTTCAAGAGCCATTTAAAGCAAAAACTTTGGCGACGAAGAACTTGGATCGATTGTCTAGAAAGATATGTCTCCAGCTTCGACATTTTGTTGTGTTCTCTTCAGTTTCCTGCGGTAGAGGCAATGCCGGACAGAGCAATTACGGTATGGCAAACTCTGTTATGGAAAGAATTTATGAGAGAAGAGTGCAAGAAGGTTTACACGGACTGGCGGTTCAGTGGGGCGCAGTAGGCGATGTCGGCCTCGTGGCCGACATGCAAGACGACGATAGGGAAATGGTTATTGGCGGAACTTTGCAACAAAAGATAAGCTCCTGCATCGAGAAATTAGAAGAATTTTTGTTACAAGAACATCCCGTAGTGGGGAATATGGTTGTAGCTGAGAAGCGTTCAGACGCTTTTAGCGCAAACAATATTGTTGAAACCGTGGCCAATATTATGGGTAAGATAGTATAGCATAAAAAATTAAGCAATTTAATTATGTGTAATAAAGCGAATTAATTAAGTATAATAAAGCAAATAAAAATATTGTATATTAATATAGGTTTGAAGGATTTGAATAAACAATATAGGCTTGAAGGATTTGAATAACGTGGCTCGCTACACATCTTTGCCCGAGCTCGGCATGGATTCGATGATGGCTGTGGAAATAATTAAACAGTTGGAACGGGAATTTGATGTTTACCTTACAACGCAGGATATTCGTTATCTCAATTTTGCCAAACTTATAGAAATGTTTGACGAAAATACTTCGAACAATAAAAACGTTCGAGATGTGAACGAATTAAATGACATTAAACTGCTCGTTCGTTTGATAGGTAACGATCTAATACCCGATGTGTGTATGGATTTGCCAACAAAAAGGAATATGACGAGAAGCGAAATATTTCTATTGCCAGGAATGGAAGGTTGTGGAAATATATTCGATTCGTTGGTACAACATATCGAAGCTCCAGCAACGTGCTTACAACATGGAGCATATCATATCGGCACGAACTGTACTTCAATAAACGAGATCGCAGATCGTCTTTTAAAAGTATAAATCTTATATTTAATTACGATTATAGTATCTCATAGAACATTAGAATAACAGAGTAAAATTAATATAGTATTATTTCTCAACGTGTTTTACTATATTTTATAATTTTGTATTTGTTTGTAGCATATTTTGAGCAAAAAGAAATTGAATCAGGATTTTGTAATAGTGGGTTATTCAATGGGATCTTTGATCGCAATTGAGTTAGTGCGAAAGTTAGAAGGCATGAATCTTCAAGGCAGATTAGTGCTTATCGATGGCGCACCTGAGCAAGTGAAAGCATTAGTAAATAATTATTTATCTTTTAATACGTTTAGTGAACTCGAAAATAATATTCTTTTGAGTATAATGGATATTATACAACCAGTACTTAGTGGAAAGGTATATTATATTTATAGAAATTTTCTTTGAATGAGTTATTTTTTAATAAGAGTTACTATTAATCTAATTTTTACAGCTTCTTTTGGAGTTAAATAAATGCACCAACTGGGATGAAAAATTAGATGTTTTTACAAATTATGTTTCTCCAATTTATAGAAAATTGTCAGTTGACAATAACAAATCTTTGTGTACAACAATTTACGAGCGGGTAATCGCTGTTCATGAATATGATGTTACACAATTCCCGAAAATTGAAACACCGATAATCCTTTTAAAGCCTATGATACAATCATTGTCTTTTTCTCAGGAAAATTACGGTTTACATAAGGTAAGTTGTATGGTGATTATAAAAAGATTACTTGTATAGCAGAATTACTTTATAGCTAAATAATTTTCAGATTACTAAAGATTTACCTATTAATATTGGTGTAAGAACTCGATTAAAACGTTCGACTTGCCCATTAGCCCGGGCGTACCGAAGGCAATCAAAACGTGTTGGATTGATTCTTCCTCCATGAATTTCGCAAATAATTGCGAGGTAAAACACGTCCCTCGATCGCTTATTAAACGCCTGGGCTTGCTGTACACACAAAAATAATCTTTCAAATGCCGTATCACTTCTTCGGTTTTCGTCGTTTTACAGGAATACAATTTTATAAATTTCGTGAAACCGTCAATCAAAGATAACACGTATCGATACCCTTTCCCCGTCTTTTCCAAAAGACCGTAATGATCTACGTGCACCGTCTGAAACGGCAATTTCCCTTTAGGAATATTATGCAGATATTCTTTTAATTTTTCAGAGGTCGGAGAAAATTCTATGCATTTTAAACAATTAGATATATATTCGCGCACCCTCTCCTTCAGGTTCGAAAACCAATAAACTTTGGTTATCCTGTCAACAACTTTATCAATTCTGAGGTGACTTAGATCGTCATGACAAGCACGAATTACATTAGACTCCATACACTTAGGGACATAAAATAATAGTTTCTTATTTTTAAATTTACGATAAACTAAACCATCTCTCAATTCGTAAAATTTATCTTCGGCTTTTTCTAACTTATTTCGTATTTCACCAATTTCTTTATCTTTATCTTGCCGAATCGACAATGTTTGCTCGAATGTATTTGCTTCTACAATTAATATACTATTACAGCGACTCAATGCGTCAACGTGAGACATACGTTTACCCGCACGGTGTTCAATCTTAAAATCATAATTTTGTAGTAATAGGGCCCATCTATAAATACGCGGGTTAACTCAGAACGCGGTTAACCGTTTGCTTACTCAGAGTGAGGCGAAAGCTATCGCAATCCGTAACGATCGTAAACGGAATTCCAGACAAATAAACACCTAAAAAAAACCTCACAAAGGTAAAAAAAAATACGCCAAGTATATAAAAAAATCCCAACTTATACGCAAAAAAAGTTTAATATCTATCCCTACAAAATAACTTTTAAAAAAATTTTTCCTTGAAAAATAATTTTCATACCAAATAAAAAACTAAAAAATGATTTTCCTTTAAAAAATAACTCTAAAAAATAAAAACCTTTGAAAAATCAAAAATCAAAACTAAATGAAATCAATAAATCCGAATGAAATGAAATCCGGATAAGCTACTTGGTAGCGTCGCGGCCCCTGTACATAGGCAACATAGGCAAACCGTTGACAAGCCGAAACGTTTTTTTTATATACTTGGCGTCGCAACGCTACCGCGTCGCATGATATGAAATCTCTTTATCGCGTATACGGCCGTCAAGCACTCCAGCTCAAAGCTGTGATATCGTGCTTCCGTCGTCGTTGTTCTGCGACTAAAATATGACACAGGTCGCATAGTTTCATCATTCTGTCTCTGCAATTAAATCGCTCCGAATCCACTCGCGCTAGCATCACAATGCAATTCTGTCAATAATTTCGGCGAGTAGATAGCGAGAATCGGCTGTGACAACAACATCTCCTTTAACAATTCAAATACGCGATTTTCTTCGGGACCAAATTGAAAAGTTGCATTGTTCCAAACCAAATCGTAAAGCGGTTTTGCTATAATTGAAAAATTTGTAATAAATCGTCGAAAATAACTTGTGAGGTACACAAATCTGTGGACATCCCTCGTATTACGCGGTACTGGAAAGTTAATAACAGATTCTATTAGGTGTACAAATAAGTTTCCGCCGTTTTTTATCAAAAATTGGGCATTTATTGTGAAAGAACGGAACCTAATGTTTTATTTGAAGTATTGTCCATCGCTTGCCACTACTTTTTCCCATCTTTCTGGCAGCATACGGATACCGCATCGGAAGAATGCTTCATCTTTTGAGGCTATCCACGAATCGACCCAATTTTTGGTATCTTCATATGATGTGAAGTGTTGCTCAGACAGGCCATGCGCCATCGATCTAAACATGTGGAAATCAGAAGGAGCAATGTCTGGTGAATACGGCGGCTGGGGTAAAACTTCCCAACTGAGTGTTTCCAAATAGGTTTTGACCGGCGCCGCAACATGTGGACGAGCATTATCATGCAGGAGAATAACTTTGTCGTGTCTGGTGTAGTGGGCGCGCTTTTCCTTGAGTGCTCGACTCAATCTCATCAATTGTGTTCGGTAGACAGCCCCAGTAATGGTTTCGTTCGGTTTGAGCAACTCATAATACACGACACCAAGCTGATCCCACCAAATGCATAACAAGAGTTTTTTTCCATGAATATTAGGCTTAGCTGTAGATGTTGAAGCATGGCCAGGTGGTCCCCATGATTTCTTCCTTTTTGGATTATCATAGTGGATCCATTTTTCATCACCAGTGACTATACGGTGCAGAAAACCTTTTCGTTTACGCCTGGCAAGCAGCATTTCACATGTGAACAATCGGCGTTCAACGTTTCTCGGCGTCAGTTCATATGGAACCCAATTTCCTTGTTTTTGAATCAATCCCAATGATTGCAACCGATGTGAAATTGCTTGTTGAGTCACTCCCAATGTAAGTGCAAGTTCTTCTTGCGTTTGGCACGAATCTTGATCCCATAATGCTTCCAATTCCGCGTCTTCATACACTTTCGGCCTTCCGCTACGTTCTTTGTCTTCGATGTCAAATTCACCGTTCTTAAACTTTTGAAACCACTCACGACAACTTCTCTCACTTAAGGCAGCCTCACCATATGCTTCTACAAGCAATCGATACGCCTCAGCTGCAGATTTCTTCAAATTGAAGAAGTAAATCAAAAGTTCCCGCAAATGACGCTTATTCGGCTCAAAACTCGACATTTTCGCACACAAAAGAATATATTATACTGATAAAAAATCACTAATATTTTAAGGTTATGTTATTGACTGATGTCCAATCTTACGATAAGGACGTTTTACATCTGACAATTTTAACCATAACTTACTGGTGGCGCCAACTTTTATCAAACGGCGGGAACTTATTTGTACACCTAATACATTTACTGCACTGGGTCGAATGCCGCTCTTACTGATCAAATAACCAAGATAAACAATCTCGCGACGCATAAACGAACACTTATCTAAGCGAAATTGCAACCTGTAACGTCGGGCCAAATTGAAAACCCCGCCAAGAATCTTCAAATGCTCGTCAATATTTTCGGTAGCAATCAATATATCATCAAGATATATCAATACCTTGTTTTCTCGGATTAGGTCACGAAAAATGTCATTAACATATCGCTGAAACACCCGCGGAGCATTCGTCAATCCAAAGGGCACCCTCAAAAATTCAAACTGACCCAAAGGCGTCACACAAGAAGTATATTTTACGGATTCATCGGCGATTTTTACGTGATGAAATCCGTCCCGCAAATCGAGGCTAGAAAAATAAGATTTATCGCGCAATCGATCCAAATGGTCGTCAATCAGAGAAGTCGGAAAATTATCCCTTACAGTTATTTTGTTCAAATCGCGATAATCAACGCATAATCGTGGTTCACCGCTTTTTTTTACGTACCAGCACAATCGGAAAAGCATATGGCGAATCGTTTGGTCTAATTGTCCGCTCACGCAACAATTTGTCCAATATCTGACTTAATTTCTCCTTGTCAGCAAATGAAAGTCTTTGCGGTCTAAAACTAATAAGTCGATCATGAGTCAAGTTAATAGTCATTTCGATTTTCTTTGAAGGACTTATATCCCCTGTTTCTGCAACGTACTCGCTCTTATACAATTGCTCAATACGCTTCGTTGTTTTGAAATCAAGATTCGGATCGATATTCAACGTTTCGGCAACGGATGACGGATGGTCAATATATGAAACATGCAAGATTTGCTTAGAAAAATCCGCGCTGTCAACCGATTGCGAGCCTGCTCTCGAGATACTAATTTTCTCTCCTAACAATATTTTAACCAGGGGTGACAAAGTAAAATCTCTACCGAGTAAGACGGCACAAGTTATTGCAGTATTCGGTACTACAAAAAAGTTAATTTTCAATTCAATATCATCTACGACAACCTTTACAAAAATTCCCAAAATTTTTAACTTTGTACCGTTAATACCATAAAAAGACTGATTTTCCGTAACCGGAGTACAAACATGAGCAGGAACAAAATCATTTTTTATTAAACTTATTGGAGATCCCGAATCGATCATCGCTATAAGCAAATATTTACATTTATTCTCCAACTCGTCCGCGACCGAATACGAAAGAGATACCAAATATGGAGCGCTCGGTAAAGATACTTGGACCATGTTCGTTGTATTTTTCGTCCTTGGCCGTGACTTATTATTAGGGCAATCTCTTATACGATGCTCCGTATACGGGCTATCGCATCCAAAACAAGAACCCTTTTCGCGCTTCTGTTCCTGTTTGCACTCCCTGGAGAGATGTCCGGCCGCTCCACAATTATAGCAGCGAATAAAATTATTTCGTGCTGCAGGAGCTCCTCCTTCACGTGGCGATTTTGATGATGTCGCTAGTCCCTCTCTAAAAAAGGCATGTTAACTGAGTGAATCCAATTTGTATCGAAGTATTGAGGCCTCTTTTCCGCGATGCTGATTGGTTCTCTCGAAGTTCGCGTCGCGGCGCGCTTCGTGTCGTATGTATGGCTGTCATAGCCAAGTCGTATCGAAACGTTTGACAGTTTGCGGTTAAATTTCATTTGATTTTGAAGACGAGGCTTGTATTACGAAATCCTTTTTTGTGAAGGAATTATTAAAGAAGATAAAGAAAACAAAAAGAGAGAAGAGAGAGATAAGAATAAGGACACAGAAAGATAAGAAGAACACAGAGAGAGAGGTATGTTCTTTATATTCGTAATTTTTATAGATAATTCATACAATAATAGAAAGAGCTAACAGAGCCGGCGCAAGTTATAAAGTGAATATGCGTATTTATAACCATTTAGAACGCATTATACTTAGATATATATAGATGAAACGTTTCGGTCTTGAATTAGACTTTCCTCAGTCCTCATACTATGATCAAGTTATTAAAATAAATAATAAATAAAATGCATACAAATACGATCTTTTATCGGCGGGTATATTTTACTTGCATTAAATAATTTGCTACATAGACCATCCGCACTGCACGATACTACATTCTTCATGCTCATCAAAATGTCGAGGAGTAATCGTCAGTGCATCTTGCACATTTATCTTGCGGCTTATCTTGACATTTGACTATTATGTGACGATGTACCGATTTTACTCGAAAACATTATCTTACAACCACGACTTGATTGTACTTTCTCGTTTTTATCATTTTGCGACTATCTGCGGACTCGTATTTATTTTATGCATTTTATTTATTAATTTTTGTTTTAATAATTAGACTATAATATCACTGAGGAGGGTCTAATTTAAGACCGAAATATTTAATTTATGTATATCTAAGTAAATCTAATGCGTTCTGAACGGTTATAAATACACATACGTACTTTCTAATTTGCACCGGGTCTATTAGCACTTTCTATTATTGTATTATTTATATTAGAGCCTATCGATCTATTATTATAGTTGAAATTTGTGTATATAAATTTAATTAAACATGTAGTCAATATTAGTATTTTTTTAGCGTTTAGTCCTTTTTGTGAGGAATTATTAAAGAAATTAAAGAAAAGAGAAAGAGAGAAGAGAGAGATAAGAATAAGGACACAGAGAGATAAGAAGAACACGGAGAGAGAGAGGTATGTTCTTTATATTCGTAATTTTTATAGATGATTCATACAATAATAGAAAGAGCTAATAGAGCCAGCGCAAGTTATAAAGTGAATATGCGTATTTATAACCATTTAGAAAGCATTACACTTAGATATATGTATATACATTTTTCATTAAGTACTTTTTGAATTATTTTATATTTGTTCTGACATATTTTGATATAAAAAATAAAATATCTCGTAAAATATTCAGTTTTTGATAATCTTACCGTAATACTTTTATGTACAGAATAATGAGACGAATCAATTAGTGTAAAGAAAAAAACAAATAATTGTTTAAAAAAATACATAGTAAATAATTACATACTTTTTCTTAAAAACAATTATTTTTTTTAGGAACGGATATTTTAATATGCCAAATTTGTAAAAAACGCGGTCATAGCGCCGATAAGTGCCGTTTCCGTGATCCTCAATCTCGGCAGACAATAAATGTGGTACAGGAAAAAAGTATCGCTTGTCAAATATGCTCAAAATCTGGCCATAGTGCAAAAACATGTCGACAAAGCAATAATGTTGATGTAAATAATAAAACCGCTGTAACATGTCAATGGTGCGATAAAATGGGACACTCAGCTAAAAATTGCTGGAAGAAGCAAAACGAAGAGCGAAATTCCGAGAATAAACCGAGAGTTACATGCCAGCTTTGCGACAGATTCGGGCATGCCGCTAAAGAATGTCGTCTAAAGGCAAATCAACAATCAAATTCACAGAATATATCATTTTGCCGATACTGCAAGGAAAACGGTCATCTTCTTGAAAATTGTCAGTTGCGTATCAATAGCAATAATAAACGCAAAGACACTAACCAGGGAAACTATACGGGTCCTTCGACGTCGGGTGTGCAACGGGGGGCCGAGCCGACAGTACACCCGCCTGTATCTCGAGAAGTCAAGTAGATTGCGAAACAATAGATATACGCCCCGTAACAGTAAATCTCGACAAACATAGTCGCGTGCCTACTGTTCGGGTAAAAATCAATGAAATAACCACTCAAATAACTTTCATGCTCGATACGGGATCTGGTCCGAATATAATTAAAGAACATCTTATACCTGAGGATATAAAAATCAATTATACAAATATACTAAAATTAAACGGGATAAATAATTACCCAGTGTATACTCTTGGGGAAATCACATTAAATCTTTTTAAAACACCCGTATCTTTCCATATAGTATCTCACGACTTTCCGATTCCGCAATCTGGTATACTAGGAAATGACTTCTTTAAGCAAACATCTTCAAAAATAGATTACGCGCAAGGACAATTGGATGTCTCCGGAATAAACATACCCTTCTTCTCTCCAGAAACCATTACAGTATCTCCCAGGTCGGAATCACTATTCTACGTAAGAATAGGAAATCCCGAAGTAAAAACGGGATATATACCAAGATTAAAACTAGAGCACGGAATTTATTTGGGAGATACTATAGTGGAAAACATTTCCGGAAAAGCTTATCTGAACGTTATAAGCACCTTGGATGAAGAAGTGGAAATTCGAGTACCAACATTGCACTTGAAACCACTAGGTGAACTATTAGATAATCATGAATTGAATGACGAGACATGAAATAACCGCGAGAATTTTCCAAACTCACAAGGAAAACTTGTGAGCAGTAAAGTAAAGAGAGACAACCTTGAAAGCAATGATGACATTATTTTTGAAGAAATCCAAAATAAATATGAAGATAGTCAAAAATCTATTGTTATTGAAAAAATCAATCACGAAAACGAAGACGAAATGTTAAATCAAGAGGAAAATAAAAATGAGAATGAGAATATGATTGAAGACAAAATAAAGAATAAGAATGAGAAGAAAATTAAAACTAACTTAAATAAAAATTCAAATAATTCTAAAACCCATGGAGAAGGAAGTTACCAAACCTCTCCAGAAGAAATTAATTCTAGAACTTCTGAGAGAAATTTCCAAACCTCGACAGAAAATTCTAGCTCCTTAAATTGTGAGGAGGGAAATTACCAAACCTCTTCTGAAAAACTTAATAATCCAACCATTGGAGGGGGAAGTTACCAAACCTCTCCAGAAAAAATTAATTCTAGAATTTCGGAGGGAAGTTTCCAAACCTCGACAGAAAATTCTAGTTCCGTCAATTGCGGGGAGGGAAATTACCAAACCTCATTACGCAATTCGACACAATCTAATCCTGAGGAAGGGAAAAATTCCTTAACCTCGCTGGATATTAAGTTTCCAAGAATTGGATTATCATCAGAAAATAATAATAACAATAGAAAATCCTCTCATGTCACAATAAAAGACCTCCTAAAAAAGGCACAAGAATATAAATTAAATATTAAAGATTTAAGCATCAAAAATAATCAAAGCATCAAATGTAAAAATAAACCATCTTCGAAAATTTCAACTGCTTTATTGCATAAATCTCAAGAGATCATAGATAAATTTATGAGAAAATGTAAATCGAAAAATAAAAAAGAGCGACAAGATAACATCGCAATTTCTGATCTGCATAATTGTTTAATAATATCCGAAGAAACGAAGGAAGATAGATTTACACGAATTATAGATTTATTGCGATTAGAACACTTGAATAAAAAAGATCAGGAAAACGTAATAAAATTAATAACAAGTCAAGATCGATTTCATATTCCCGGAGAGAAATTAACTGCGACTCATGTAATACAACATCAAATACCAACTACGGATAATCACCCAATTAATACTCGTCAATACAGATTTCCGCAAATACATAAGGAAGAAATAAATAGGCAGGTAGAAGAACTCTTAGAAGGAGATATAGTAAAACATTCACAGTCACCATACAATACGCCTATATGGATTGTGCCAAAGAAAGATTCAAAAGGAAATAAACGTTGGAGAATGGTCCTCGATTTCCGTGCCTTAAACGATAAAACTATTGGAGATGCTTATCCTTTGCCAAATATTATTGACATATTAGATCAATTAGGAGGAGCGCAATATTTCTCAGTATGCGATCTTGCGTCCGGATTTCATCAAATAAAAATGGATCCTGCCGATAGTCATAAAACAGCTTTTACCACTCCATTCGGACATTACGAATTTGACCGAATATCCTTCGGATTAAAAAACGCGTCTGCAACTTTTCAACGCTTAATGGATTTGGTACTAACGGGATTACAAGGCGAGGAATTATTTGTTTACATGGATGACATTGTTATTTACGCGACTTCTTTAGAAGAACATGAACGAAAATATAACGCATTAATAGAGCGACTTCGTAAAGCAAATTTAAAATTCCAACATGATAAATGTGAATTTCTAAAGACCGAAGTAACATATCTAGGGCATGTAATCGGCAGAGACGGAGTAAAACCAGATCCGAAGAAATTAGAAGCAGTACGACATTTTCCAAGACCAAAAACACCGAAAAATATTAAACAGTTT
>NW_021849925.1:23115-25557 GCF_003651465.1 Formica exsecta
TAATACAACATCAAATACCAACAACGGATAATCACCCAATTAATACTCGTCAATACAGATTTCCGCAAATACATAAAGAAGAAATAAATAGGCAGGTAGAAGAACTCTTAGAAGGGGATATAGTAAAACATTCGCAGTCACCATACAATACGCCTATATGGATTGTGCCAAAGAAACAAGATTCAAAAGGAAATAAACGTTGTAGAATGGTCCTCGATTTTCGTGCCTTAAACGATAAAACTATTGGAGATACTTATCCTCTGCCAAATATTATTGACATATTAGATCAATTAGGAGGAGCGCAATATTTCTCAGTATGCGATCTTGCGTCCGGATTCCATCAAATAAAAATGGATCCTGCTGATAGTCATAAAACAGCTTTTACCACTCCATTCGGACATTACGAATTTGACCGAATATCCTTCGGATTAAAAAACGCGTCTGCAACTTTTCAACGCTTAATGGATTTAGTGCTAACCGGATTACAAGGCGAGGAGTTATTTGTTTACATGGATGACATTGTTATTTACGCGACTTCTTTAGAAGAACATGAACGAAAATATAACGCATTAATAGAGGTTCCTTTGAATGAGCTTTTAGCTCCAGAAAATAAAATGGCAAATTACGATGAACATTTAATAAGTCTCGTAACACAACTCCATACAATTCAAGGGAACGCTCGTAAAAACGTCATAGAAGCGAAATGCAGGTCAAAAGGGCATTGTGACAAAAAGATCAACCCTCAAAATTTCAAGCCTGGATCATGTGTTTCTATTAAAAGGGCTGAAACCAGGCAAATTCGGAGATCATTATACAGGGCCTCATGAAATATTAGAAATATTAAACAAAAACAATATAAAAATTAGAATAAAGAAAAATAGTCGAGTCGTACATCCTAATCGGTTGCGAATCTCCCATATCAAAACAATTAATGAACAAATGACAACCAATAAAAATAGATAACTTTTTTTGTGTGAAAAGAAAAAAAAACCCACAAAAAAAAGAGAGAATTTTATATATATATATATATATATATATATAAAATTATGCAGATAATATAACAAATAAATCAATTATACCGGGATATTTTGCTACAACAATGTAATCTTGAGCAACAAATGCTGCAAAACACACTGGCTATAGCTACTCAATCACCAGATATTTTTGCATACCATTTAATGAAAGGTCCCGGCTACATGACATTGTTGGCGGGAGAAGTAATTCACATAGTAAAATGCGTACCGGTCGAGTTAAGACTAGCTCGAATGGACGAATGTTACGATCAATTACCAGTGTTGCGCGGAAATTAAACATATTTTTTAACACCTCAGACTCACATTTTGTTGCGTCAAGGCAGTGTCATTATGGATTCTATTTCCGAACATCTGCCGGAGATTTTGCGACCGAAATTTCGCGAAGGAAATTGCTGGTTCGCTGGTAAATGGACATTCCTGACAAATAATTCTTTTTATATCGTATTTTAATATACTATGAGAAATAGTATAATAATTATTTATATATTCCATATTTACAGAGAATGAATCGTATGTGTTGTATTATTATGGGTTCTTAAGTATCTGCGTCATTAGTAGCATTTGCTTATCCATCTCTACGGCATTGAAGATCGCGCGCTATGAAAAGGAAACAGGAAATCGTTTGACAAATTCGAAAAGCAAGAAGTATAATGACAAGAAAAAATGGTTTGTATTCAGATATTTTTTCAATATGTATAATGATCTATCTTATTAATGATATTGTTACGTCCTGGCGACCCCACGATTCCTTTCTTCCGCGACGTTGCGGTAACGATCGTCAGTTTGTGATAAGAACGAACCGTTCAATAAACAAAGCATCTTGGGCCATACGTTTCTTTTAAATACTGTCATTTGTCAGTAACTACATCCATGAGTATCCGTGGGAAAGACGCAAGGAATTCAGTGATGGAAACCATGCTGGTCTCCTCGGGATAAATGAAAAATAAATATGGAACCGTATATACATATATTATATAACATTAGATTATAAACCATTACTAAATAGAGATTTTACAAAAATACGGTGTTGCAAGTATACTTTCATATATACATATAGTTCTGGAGAACAACATGTTAGAGTTAACATACGAACTCTACTACTCCTTTATAGAAAAAAAAACAATGGAAATCAAAGCGATCAACACTAGAGAACTGCCGCGAGAGCGCCTCCCGGTCCTAATTACGCATGTGGAATCGCCGCTGCTTTTCTGGGTGCGACTCAGACGTAACGAAAGCAATCTGGAAAAATTTGAAGATCTCAACTTTCAAATGGCAGGACGTGTGGTCTCGCCTTATGAGTCACATGAAATAAAATGGGGAAAAGCCGTCGCCGTAAAAGACGAAAAAATCTGGCAAAGAGGATTAATAACTAGAATAAAAAAAACAAAAGACCTAGTTGAAATTTCTC
>NW_021849925.1:25783-27059 GCF_003651465.1 Formica exsecta
ACTCCAAGACCTTTAATAATCCTCCTCCCCTTTTCTCCCTACCGTCCAACTTTCACACATTTATTTCATGTAATTTTCCTAAAACTATTTATTGTAAATTTCCAACCAGAGTTTAAATTTTAGTTTCCCCGCTTAATTCCGGTTGATGTCCTCCGTATTCATTGTAACACCCGCGAGAAAACAAATTTCATCCAAACACACATTTAAACACAAACATATTAGATCTTAAGCAAGTTATTTTACAATAACAGTCTATTAAATTGAATCAAATAATTCATTATTAAATTGTATCTTTTAAAATTATTCGTTTTATTTCTTTGAATAAATGTAAAGTTAGATTTTAAAATTCGAGCAATTTATTAACCCGACCTCCTTCCTGTTGCACGAAATCGCACAAGGTCCCGTCCCGGGTAATAAGGATTCAGTTCCTTTACCAGAAAAGGGACCACCGAGCGAACGGCCTTTCGATAGAGTAAGAGCGACCCTTCCGGTCGTTGACCTATCTGGGGCCCTGGTCTGTTCGTTCGACTCTAGGACACGCATCGTCTAGCGTTTGTCTAGAGGCAAGTAGGTTACGCCCTCCCGCTGACTCTCCCTTTATTTGAGTCTGGACGTAACAAAAGAATACAAAAATGATAATTAAAAAGTTCCAGAAGAAAATTTCCGTTTTTGAATAATTACGTGTGCAATATCTGGTATTCCTTCATATGATTGCAATCAATCATATATAGTAATAATAGTAATAAAAGTATTGGAAGGAATTATTATTGTGATTACTGGCGATGTATTTTTTATTTTTTTGATGCCACCAAATTTTGCGTATATAATAGTCTATCAGGCTGTGTATATACAAGTTGGTAGCTAAAGAGAAAAAATATATACATCTTCGTTATTAGGAGGCAATCCTTATGAGAAAAAATACTCCAAGGATGTAAAGAGTATGAGGAAACGGTCTTGTAATATTATAGCAAGCAATAAACTGCTGCCTTTTTTAAAATGATAAGAAATTATGATTTAAAAAAGTCTATCCTGATACTCGTAACAATATTGGCCAGAAAAAAGATGCCTCAATCTCGCTTGCAAATTATAATCGCAGATATGAAAATAATAAATAAAATATTTTGGTTGCGTTCTCACGAAAATGGGCGATGGAGGAGCCCTTTCTATATTATAAATATCCAAAATATTGTAACAATCATAAAATTTTGTTGCAATGTTTTGCGGACAGAGAATTTATGTGTTTGCATTTATAAATATTTATATTAATATTTATATT
>NW_021849925.1:27379-31750 GCF_003651465.1 Formica exsecta
CGAGCAATTTATTAACCCGACCTCCTTCCTGTTAACCGAAATCGCACAAGGTCCCGTCCCGTGTAATAAGGATTCAGTTCCTTTACCAGAAAAGGGACCACCGAGCGAACGGCCTTTCGATAGAGTAAGAGCGACCCTTCCGGTCGTTGACCTATCTGGGGCCCTGGTCTGTTCGTTCGACTCTAGGACACGCATCGTCTAGCGTTTGTCTAGAGGTAAGTAGGTTACGCCCTCCCGCTGACTCTTCCTTTATTTGAGTCTGGACGTAACAATAGTAATATAAGTAATATCATTCCATACGAAATGTACTTCAATATTACTTGCATTCAGCTATGCTGTCTTCTCGGTGATCGTCTGGTTGATAATGAATGCCTTTCTGAAGGAAATAAATACTTCTTACCTCATGTGTACGGATACACAAACGATTCGTTGCAGAACGAAAATAAGACGGTGGACGAATTATTTCAGCTTATCGTCTACGATCCGTGCCAGAGTAAAAATTGCTTCCTGCTTCGCGAAGGTCATCAGAAAAATTACATATTCTTTGCCAATGGTACTCTCTATTTATCTTATTATGAAAAATTTATTAAATCGACATCATATTGTCTCGCCGTCGTGGATGGGAATAAGTACGAAGTGACTATCTGCTCAGAGCCTTCTGACAATATCTTTATTACGACAACTGATAATAACATCTCATCGATTGAAGACGATGACATGTATAATTTTGATGATGAAGATGATGTCGATGATATCGATTATTATATCAAAAATATCATAGAAATAAGCTCTACTATAGTGTCTATATCATCTTATGTGTCAATATTTCTGGTATATTCCATATTACCAGAGCTCCAGAACGTATACGGCTTCATGTTGCGCAATTACAGCGGTGCATTGTCTGTCGCATATACAACTGTTTGTGTGGATTTTCTGATCGAAGACTGAATACCTTATTCAGTCTGTATTACATATGGTACAGTATATTTAAATGATATAACTATAATCATTATAGCGTACATATATTTCAGACATACTAATGTATATTTGCGTATTACTTTTTAATAACTTGAATATATGTTTTGTTAAAACTGCAACATTTAATAGTGAAATTTAGTGAATTATAAATTTTAGATGCACTTTAACATATAACTAATCTAAATTTGTCTGAATAAATATATTTTTTAATTTTTACAGAGTTATATCTTGAATCATCTTACTCAATTTACTATCAGCACATATTTATGAAATATATAATCTTTGCGATAAAATTTGCAAATACAATAATTAGACTAAATTTATTTTTAAACGGAGAAACATTAGTAGTAAGTATAAGTCTCCCATGTGTGTATTTTAACGCGCACTTAATGATTAACGTGTTATTAATTTCATTTTTAGCTTCTTTTAGCTACTATATTTTTTTGGTAAGCTTCTTCTGGTTAAATGTGATGAGTTTCGACATGTGGTGGACATTTAGGTAAGTTATCAATTATTTTATATATTATATTTTATCATTAACTTGTCTTATCTTAACTTATCTTTATATAAATGATTTGTATTGTACAATAAAACGCAACAAATAATTTTCTGTGATATATATAAACATATTTTATGTTATAGGGAAAAGTAGGGTAAAAGCGGGTGCTTTTTTGGATTTGTCTTCCTACAAAAAATCTGAGAGTAACAAGAATTCTGCCGACCGTTAGTAGTCTTTAGTGAATAACTGATTTTTTTTATCAAAAATTTGTTTCGTGCAACTAAATTAAAATTTAAATTGCCATTGTTGTATCTGTACACTTAATGGTATATATAAATATATGATAGTTTCTCTGAATGTTATACAAGTAATAAACGATTTTTCATGATAGTCTAGTCGTATGGTTTGTCGTATTATATAAATCTCTTTTTGTAAAACGGATTTTCAAGAATGCCTCGATCAAAAGCAAACATTATTTTAATGTGCATTTACATTGTGATTTTCTTTTATCAATTTTTGGCTACATATGATATATTGTATAAATTGTGTTTTGCAGACACTTCAGTTCGTTACAAAGAAACTTAAGACAACGAGAAAAAAGGAAGTTTGTGTTTTATGCGATCTTTGCGTGGGGTTTGCCCTTTATCTTCGCTATTATCAGTGTCATTATGGATTCTATTTCCGAACATCTGCCGGAGATTTTGCGACCGAAATTTCGCGAAGGAAATTGCTGGTTCGCTGGTAAATGGACATTCCTGACAAATAATTCTTTTTATATCGTATTTTAATATACTATGAGAAATAGTATAATAATTATTTATATATTCCATATTTACAGAGAATGAATCGTATGTGTTGTATTATTATGGGTTCTTAAGTATCTGCGTCATTAGTAGCATTTGCTTATCCATCTCTACGGCATTGAAGATCGCGCGCTATGAAAAGGAAACAGGAAATCGTTTGACAAATTCGAAAAGCAAGAAGTATAATGACAAGAAAAAATGGTTTGTATTCAGATATTTTTTCAATATGTATAATGATCTATCTTATTAATGATATTGTTACGTCCTGGCGACCCCACGATTCCTTTCTTCCGCGACGTTGCGGTAACGATCGTCAGTTTGTGATAAGAACGAACCGTTCAATAAACAAAGCATCTTGTGCCATACGTTTCTTTTAAATACTGTCATTTGTCAGTAACTACATCCATGAGTATCCGTGGGAAAGACGCAAGGAATTCAGTGATGGAAACCATGCTGGTCTCCTCGGGATAAATTAAAATAATATCTACCCCTTGCAGTAGATTATGAATAAATTTATATTCTAATTTAAATCCAATCTTTATTAACCCCTCTCATTCTCCAGTCAAAATATCGCACCTGGTCCCATCCCGCGTAATAGAGATTAAATTCTTTTACCAAAAAGGGATCGCCGAGCGATCTTCTGAAAAACAGAGTAATAGCGACTCTAACGGTCGTTTACCTGATTTTCGGACCGTCAAGTTCGTTCGACCCGATTCTAACGCTTCGAGACCTTTAACTTCGGGATCATAAAGATAGTGGTTGCGCTCTTCCACTGACTCATCCTTCCTCGAGTCTGGAGTAACATACTGTTTTAAAATTTTGGGGCTCGTCCGGGATTGTAATGTGCGATCTTTTAAACTGGAAAGAGTAAAGGGACAAGAGGTACAGCTGATAAAGACGAAATAGAACGAAATTTTTAACTTGCTCAGAAAACATACAATCGAACAAAATCTAACAAATCAGAAACACATCACACTTCCACTCCTAATAAAACTACTAATAACATTAATTTTTCATTAGACGAAACGGTAATTGAAAAAGATTTCGAAAAAAAGTTTAGCGAAACAGCGGCCGAGTCTCATTTTGCCGATTCCTGCGATAAGACTATTATACCTGAATTTAATAAATACGAAAAAAAGAGAGACCCGAGCGTTACCGGCGGCAACATGACTCAAAATAATCCTTTCGCTACTTTGAAATACGCGGTCGAAGCCGTCCCTTATTTTGACGGTCAAAACATTGCTTTAAATTATTTTATTGAAGGATGTGGAGAAGCGAAATCCATGTTGCCTAGTGAGGCCGAACCACAGTTTACTAAAATAATAAGAACTAGGATAATAGGTGAAGCTCGCCGAACTATACAAGACCAAGATTTTAATAGCGTCTCCAAATTAACTAAATTCTTAAAGCAAATTTATGGACCACCAAAAAATGTTTATCAATTACAAGGGGAATTGGGGTGTATATATCAAAAGGGGGATGAAGATGTAATTACATATGCAAATAGAGTAAAAATTCTCGGGAAACAAATTTTAGAAGCATATAGAAGTTCGGGAAACGTGTTATCTGACCAAAATATTAAAGCGTCATTGGAAAAAGACATGTGCAAGTGTTTCATTAGAGGGCTAAAACCAGCAATTGAGCAACGAGTTGCGAGAAACTTATTAGATATACAAGAAACTGTAGCCGATGCTTTAAGGATAGAGAGAGAGCTCCGAGAAATGACAGATTTACGACAAGGAATAGATAACAGTTCAGGTAGACAGAAAACTAACAGTCTAAAAGAAATTTGTCAAATCTGTTATAAAGAAGGGCACGTAGGCAGTAACTGCAAGAAATATTTACAAACATCTCAACAAGTTAACAACCAAATTGATTTAGGAACCGCGATATTAGTATGTCAAATTTGTAAAAAACGTGGGCATGGAGCAGAAAAATGCCGCTTCCGTGATCCACAACTTCGCCGACCAGTAAACGTAGTTCAAGGAAGAATAATAACTTGTCAATTACGCTTAAAATCTGATCATGATGCAAAATCCTGCCGACAGAATAATACAACAAATAACAACAAAATCTCAGTAATTTGCCAAT
>NW_021849925.1:33322-34100 GCF_003651465.1 Formica exsecta
TTAGACGAAACGGTAATTGAAAAAGATTTCGAAAAAAAGTTTAGCGAAACAGCGAGCGAAACTAACTTCGCCCATTCTTGCGATAAGACTATTATACCTGAATTCGATAAATCTGAAAGAAAGGAAGGCTTGAGCGGTACCGGCGGCAACATGACTCAAAATAATCCTTTCGCTACTTTGAAATACGCGGTCGAAGCCGTCCCTTATTTTGACGGTCAAAACATTGCTTTAAATTATTTTATTGAAGGATGTGAAGAAGCGAAATTCATGTTGTCTAGTGAGGCCGAACCATAGTTTACTAAAATAATAAGAACTAGGATAATAGGTGAAGCTCGCCGAACTATACAAGACCAAGATTTTAATAGCGTCTCCAAATTAACTAAATTCTTAAAGCAAATTTATGGACCACCAAAAAATAATTCTCGGGAAACAAATTTTAAAAGCATATAGAAGTTCGGGAAACGTGTTATCTGACCAAAATATTAAAGCGTCAAAAAGACATGTGCAAGTGTTTCATTAGAGGGCTAAAACCAGAAGTTGAGCAACGAGTTGCAAGAAACTTATTAGATGTACAAGGAACTGTAGCCGATGCTTTAAGGATAGAGAGAGAGCTCCGAGAAATGACAGATTTACGACAGGGAACAGATAGCGTTTCAGGTAGACAGAGACCTAACAGCCTAAAGGAAATCTGTCAAATCTGTTATAAGGAAGGGCACGTGGGTAACAACTGTAGGAAATATTTACAAACGTCTCAACAAGTTAACAACCAGATTGATTT
>NW_021849925.1:34588-35935 GCF_003651465.1 Formica exsecta
GATCGACATACGCGATCAATACATACGTGTCGAAGGACCGCCCACCGGCCCGACCGAAATTACCGCCCGGTAGCTAACGGCATCTGCCGAAATCGCGGTCCGCGATCCGTAATCGATATTTTATCGCCCCGCCGAAATCACTTACCGCGCAACGCATCCGTGCGTTGCATTAGATGCACCGCACCCGACACGATCGTACCGCTGTACATCCTGCATCTTACATTCGCTTATGTATACATAACGATATTTCATTCGATACGTTTGCGCACGACTACTATACATCCGCGCACGCACTCACTCGTCTATCGTCTCACACACACGCATATACACACGCGCACACACATACACCGTCTATACGCATACACTCACGCTGTACAAACACACATTTACACGCAATAAATTATATTTTACCTAACAACACGATTCGTTCGTTTCTCGATGCCCTTTCACGAGCCCCGGATCCCGACCGAGTTATCCATCACCGTTTCGCGAAAGCGGTTTATTACAAATTACGCCATGCCAGTAATCTTCGAAAAAAAGGAAATACTCAGGGAAACTACAACGGCCCCTCGACGTCGGGTGCACTACAGGGGTCCGAACGAGAGTCGCACCCGTCTAAACCTCAGACAGCCAAATAGACAAAGACAGAACAACCATAAGGCCCGTGACTGTAAACCTCGATAAACATAGTCGCGTGCCTACCGTTCAAATCAACATCGACAACTTAACTACTCGTATAACTTTTATGCTAGACACGGGATCTGGACCTAATATAATTAAAGAAAATCTTGTCCCTGAAGAAATAAATATTAACTATACTAATATCCTCAAGTTGAATGGCATAAA
Organism: Formica exsecta; assembly: GCF_003651465.1. Taxonomy (NCBI): domain Eukaryota; kingdom Metazoa; phylum Arthropoda; class Insecta; order Hymenoptera; family Formicidae; genus Formica; species Formica exsecta. The sequence goes on from NW_021849925.1 coordinate 35,435, forward strand.
TAATTATCCGGTATACATTATTTTATGTAAGAATAAAAAAACCAAAAATAAAAATGGGATACACACCAAGATTAAAAATAGCGCATGGAATTTATTTGGGAGACACCATCGTGGAAAACGTTTCTGGAAAAGCATATTTAAATGTTATAAGCACTTTAGATGAAGAGGCGGAAGTACATGTTCCGACCTTGCGCCTAAAACCATTGGGCGAATTATTAAACAACCATAATTCAAATATCGAGACTGCAAGCAGCTCAGAAGAACCAAGGAACAAGGAAGAAGAAATTACTTACGAATTTGACGATTATAAAAATAAATTGAATATCAAAAATGAAGGTGAAAACGAAAAGGAAGAAAATATTAGGTGTACAAATAAGTTTCCGCCGTTTTTTATCAAAAATTGGGCATTTATTGTGAAAGAACGGAACTTAATGTTTTATTTGAAGTGTTGTCCATCGCTTGCCACTACTTTTTCCCATCTTTCTGGCAGCATACGGATAC
>NW_021849925.1:36021-42251 GCF_003651465.1 Formica exsecta
AAAAATTAAACGATTCAAAAATCCTTGGAGAGAGAAATTACCAAACCTCTCCTGAAAATCCAATGAATCCAACCATTCCTGGAGGGGGAAGTTACCAAACCTCTCCTAAAAATTTAATTAATTTAAAAACCCTCGACGAGAGAAATTACCAATCCTCTCAAGAAGGGAATAATTCTAGGATTTCGGAGGGAAATTTCCAAACCTCGACAGAAAATCCTAGCTCCGTCGATTGCGAGAAGGGAAATTACCAAACCTCACTACGTATTTCGACACAATCTCATTCCAAAAAGGGGAGAAGTCCTTTATCCTCCCTGGATATCAAATTTCCTAAGGTTGAATTATTTAAAGAAGAAAAAGGCAACAAATTAAAACCCTCTCATGTTACAATAAAAGACCTCCTTGAAGAGGCTCAAAAATATAATTTGAATATTAGAAATTCGAACCTACAAAATTTTAAAAATAAAAATAAACCGTCTTCAAAAATCCTTACATCTTTGTTAAATAAATCTCAAAAAATTTTGGAAAAATTTTTGCGAAAACGCAAAACAAGATACAAAGGAAACCAAGTTGAAAGTCGCAATTTGTATAATTGTCTAATAATCTCCGAAAAAAGGAGAAAAATCGACTCGATGAAATCATAAAATCATTACGATTAGAACATTTAAATGAAGCAGAAAGAAAAAGCATTACAAAATTAATAACAGATAGTCAAGATCGATTTCATATTTCTGGAGAAAAATTAACCGCAACTCACGTATTACAATATCGAATACCTACCACAGATGACTAACCAATTAATACTCGACAATATAGATTTCCACAAATACATAAAGAAGAAATAAAGAGGCAGGTAGAAGAACTGTTAGAAGGAGGAATTGTGAAACACTCACAATCGCCATATAATACGCCCATGTGGATCGTACCTAAGAAAGAAGATTCCAAAGGAAACAAACAATGGAGAATGGTATTAGATTTCCTCGCTTTAAACGATAAAACCATCGGAGATGCATATCCTTTACCGAATATCGTCGATATATTATATATCCTTGTTGAATAAATCTCAAGAAATTTTAGAAAAATTTATGCGAAAACGCAAAACAAGATATAAAAGAAAACAAGAAGTTGAAAATTATAATTTGCATAATTGTCTAACAATCTCCGAAGAAAAAGGAAAGAATCGACCCGCCGAAATCATAGAATCATTGCGATTAGAACATTTAAATGAAGCAGAGAGAAAAAGCATTATAAAATTAATAACAGATAGTCAAGATCGATTTCATATTCCTGGAGAAAAATTAACCGCAACTCACGTATTACAACATCGAATACCTACTACAGATGACCAACCAATAAACACTCGTCAGTATCGATTTCCGCAAATTCATAAAGAGGAAATAAACAAGCAGGTAGAAGAACTGTTAGAAGGAGGAATTGTAAAACACTCACAATCGCCATATAATACGCCTATATGGATTGTACCTAAGAAAGAAGACTCCAAAGGAAATAAACGATGGAGAATGGTATTAGATTTTCGCGCTTTAAATGATAAAACTATCGGAGATGCATATCCTTTACCAAATATCGTTGATATATTAGACCAATTAGGAGGAGCTCGATATTTTTCAGTATGCGATTTAGCATCTGGATTTCATCAAATAAAAATGAACTGCGAAGATGGTCATAAAACAGCTTTCACTACTCCTTTTGGACATTACGAATTCGACCGAATGCCGTTCGGTCTAAGAAATGCTCCGGCTACTTTCCAGCGCCTAATGGACTTAGTGTTAACTGGGTTACAAGGCGGGGAATTATTTGTTTATATGATATCGTTATCTACGCAACCTCGTTACAAGAACATGAAAGAAAATACAATGCTTTAATGGAACGTCTCCGAGAAGCTAACTTAAAACTACAACAAGTCAAATGTGAATTTTTAAAAACAGAAGTAACTTATCTGGGACATGTAATTAGTAAAGACGGAGTAAAACCAGATCCAAAAAAATTAGAAGCAGTACAACGGTTTCCAAGACCTAAAACACCTAAAAACATTAAACAATTTTTAGGACTTGCAGGATATTATAGACGCTTTATAACGAATTTTTCCAAATTCGCCAAACCATTAACAAATTTATTAAAAAACGACACCCGCTTCGAGTGGACATCTGTGCAGGAAGAATCTTTTGAAATTTTAAAACAAAAACTATGCGAAGAACCAATACTGCAATACCCAGATTTTTCTAAACCATTCATTTTAACGACCGATGCATCTGGAATAGCCGTTGGAGGAATATTATCACAAGGAGAGATAAATAAAGACCTACCGATAGCATACGCCTCACGAACCTTAACAGATAATGAATTAAAATACGATACATACGAAAAAGAAGCACTAGCTATTGTATATTGCGTTAAACATTTTCGACCATACTTATACGGAAGAAAATTTACTTTAGTTACAAACCATAAACCTTTGATGTGGTTTAAAAAACGCACAAGACGCAAATATGCGAATACTTCGTTGGAGATTAAAATTAGCAGAATATGATTATGAGGTTGTATACAAAGCGGGAAAAACGAACGTTAACGCTGACGCATTATCAAGAAATCCTGTAAATATCGGAGAAATAGATTGTAAAATTATAAAAAACGAGAGATAAGAAACTTTTAAACCCAGATAACCCTAAAGATGCACAGTTAATTGCCGAATTACTAGAAAAATCCGATAGCGAAGAAGAAAAAGAAGATGATGACGATTACCATTTATATCTTTCCGATATCGAAGAAAACGAAGAAATAATACCGTGCCGCGCCGGAACGCGCGCTTGGAGCGTAATATAAAAAAGCATATACTCCATGCGCGCGCGCCAGATCCGCAGGTTTGGACCATCCGCTTCAAAGTTGCAAGTTTTTTGCGTGGAGCGTGGCATGTCCGCCGGGCGGACAGTTCAGTGAGACGCACCACGCTACGCCAACCGCATCACTGATATCGTGCAGCTTTCAATCAAAATATCTTTGATAAAAAAGCGAACAACTCGCGCGATCGCTTGCATTGCATTGTATGCTTATTTTAATGCAAAAAAACAACAACGCACGAAAATGATATGGGTTAAGAAATGGTGTGAAGACAGAGATCGCCACGGTCACATGCCCCTTTTGAGAGAACATCGAGAGAACGAACCAGAAAATTTTAAAAATTATCTACGAATGGATAATTCAATATTTGAATATATTTTGAATCTAATTCGTCCGTATATACAAAAGCAAGATACAGTGATGAGGGAATGCATCACCGCAGAAGAACGCTTAGCAGCTACACTTCGCTTTTTAACTACTGGACGATCTCTTCAAGATTTGAAGTTTTCTACTAGTATTTCTGCACCAGCTTTATGTCATATTATACCAGATGTTGGGCTATTTTTAGTGCGCTGAAAAAAAAGTTCTTGAAAGTAAGTACCAATTTTTTATAATCTATTGTTACATACAAATTTAACAATGTCAAAAAACACAGTTTGACAAAAGAGCAATACTTGTATTACGAAAAAATAAGATACAAAAAATGATTACGTCTTAGAAATAATTAAAACATTTTTTATATATCTTAGAAGTAGTTAAACATTTTTATATATTTCAGAAATAAACATTTTTAAACATTTTAAACACTTTTTATATATCTTAGAAATAATTAAAATATTTTTAAAATCTTAGAAATAGTTACAACATTTTCTATATAAAACATAATAATGGAAAAACATAATAATCTAAAACATCATAATCTATAATTCCAAGTATGAAGTATTGATATTGTCATATGAATGTTCTGCACTAAAGTTTTGTTTGACTGAATTCGCTGAAAAAAATCCTGTCGTGTGAATTGAAGAATTACAGGATATATTATTACTATTCATAATATTATAAAATTCTCGGTTTTCACTAATAACAGTGTTCGCAGTAAGTTGGTTTAATAAACCCTTAGTTAAAATTAAATTAATTAATGTTTCTGCGAATATTGCTTGAGAACTTGTCATCTTCGCTAACTTTTTACCGACATTCATCCCGACAATTTCATATTCAGTAGGTTCAATATTACTTGTCTCCAAAGCTCGTTTGCAAACCTGCATAAATTCAGAGTTTGCATTAATTGCTGATGCCTTCCTTTTTGTAGATCTCAACATTGCAAAATTTGTTTTAAATGATGCTTAACCAGAACTCTCAAGTGACTTTTCTTTTTCAGTTACCTGAAAGTAAAGAAGATTGGTTGCACATAGCGAAAGAGTTTGAGGAAAAATGGAATTTTATAAATTGTGGAGGAGCTCTGGATGATAAACACATTCGTATTGTTCAACCACGTAATACCGGAGCTCAGTATTATAATTACAAACACTTTTATAGTATTGTATTGATGGCTCTTGTAAACCCGAATTATGAATTTATATTTATCGATGTTGGAAAAAATGGAAGAATCTCTGATGGTGGCGTAATTGAATGTACCGAATTTTATAAAAGACTTCAGTCAGATCGCTTAAATCTTCCCACAGTCGAGGAAACGAAACATAATCTCAACTTTGTTTTTCTCGGAGATGAAGCCTTTTCATTAACCAAGAACTTTTTAAGACCTTTTCCTCAAAAAGAGCTAACTTATGAGAAACGCGTTTTTAATTATCGATTAAGTAGAGCAAGAAATGTATCTGAAAATGCTTTTGGATTATTGAATAGTAGATTCAGAATTTTGAATACTTGCATAAATATGGCTCCAGAAAAAATTAAATGCATAGTATTGGCAATATGTGCTTTGCATAATTGTTTATTAAAATTATCTTCATCTTATTTAACACCATCGATATGTGATAAAGATAATAGTACTATGACAGATACTATGCCTGGTAAATGGCGTTCAGAATCAAATAATATAGAAAAATTACAATCTTTAAGACCAAGATACGTAGAAGTAGAAGCTATACAGAACAGAAATAACTATATGGTGTTTTTTAACCAGAATGGTAAAGTGCCATGGCAAGACGATATGTTAAAAAGAGGTGTAATATAATAATTAGAAAAATAAAATAAAATTATGAGACTTACTTTTTCTTTTTCCTTCTCGACACTTTGGACTTCCTCATCGATTTCAAATTGTTCTGCATTATCTCTCTCTTCTACATGGTCATTTCGATTTTCATTATTTTCAATATTGCTATTACTGTCCGTGGGTTCTTCCTGGTTTCTCGTAAATAGTAATAAATCAAAGTACCAAAGATTTGGCTTGTGCGCATCTTTTTCTGAACAACCACTCCTTGTTGTTTCATTAATTTTTTTTAATTCCTTACGAAAGGCTCCACGTATTCCTTGAATTTTCTTTTGTATAAAGTCTTTATTTGCATTGGGACAAATTTCACGTTTGCAAAACTCAATAAGTTAGTGATACGCACGATTTTTTGAATTTTTGTTTTTGTAATCGTCTGATTTTATCTTCCACAAGCAGAGGAAACTTCTATAAAGTTCAATAAACTTTTCTAAATTGTCTTTGGATCACATTTTAATCACTATGTATGAACTGTCGCGCCGACCTGTCACGTCGAAATAATGTGTCGAAACAAACGCAAAAGTCTAGACTGCAGTCTAGACTCGCGCGCCGGGAACGCGCGATTGGCCATTGTTACGTCGGGAATTAAATTTAAAGTCGAGAAAAAGAAAACCCGCGTTTATTGAAAATAAAATAATTCATGGTAACGTCATAGACTCTAGAGAACTATTATTTTTACGAAAAGATAACATGGTATATTTCGTCGACACCCAGGGAAGACCTTTAGATTCAGGCTCACAAAAACTTTTCGAAAGAAAAGAGCTTCCAAATCTAGGATCCCTTGTTCTAGGAAAGGTTAAGGCCATAAAACATAAAAATCATTATCATGTGGCTTTACCCATCAGCGAGGGACAGCGAGAAGGCCCTACGGCTACCCTTCTTAACCAAATTAAAATCTTAGCAGATTTACAAAATATAACTAAAGATTTAAAATTAGAAATATTTAGTATTGCAAAAACCGAATTTATTATTAACGTTCCATGGAATGATATCAAATTACATTTACATACAATATTCACCGACGCTCCCACTAAAATTATTATTTGTCACGGACTAATTAAATACCCACCGAAAGATTTACGTTCCATTATAATCAGTGAAATGCATTGTTTACCAACGGGAGGACATCGTGGAGTCACAAAAACTTATAACA
>NW_021849925.1:42588-43765 GCF_003651465.1 Formica exsecta
GAAGAAGAAGATGACGATTTCCATTTATATCTCTCCGATACCGAAGAAAACGAAGAAGTAATACCTGAAAGCGATTTATTAAATAACAACAACAATACTCTTCCATTTACACCTACAGGATTAAACGAACCAGATTATTTATCAATTACCGAAAAAGCTTTAATACACGATCCTCCTAAACAAAATAAAATTCAAACAAGAAGCCGAACTGCAAGACAAAGTATTGAGCAAAATAAAATAACCAACGAATTGCATAGCGATGAGGGAGAGATCGGAGAAATCGAAGAAAGAAATGATCCGCCTGATAAAGATTCTGACAGTGAAAAGGAAGACGAAGAAGAAAATGAGGAAGATATTATTAACCAAAATTTAAAGTCGAGAAAAAGAAAACCCGCGTTTATTGAAAATAAAATAATTCATGGTAACGTCATAGACTCTCGAGAACTATTATTTTTACGAAAAGATAACATGGTATATTTCGTCGACACCTAGGGAAAATCTTTAGATTCAGGCTCACAAAAACTTTTCGAACGAAAAGAGCTTCTAAACCTAGGATTTTTCGTCTTAGGAAAGGCTAGGGCCTTAAAACATAAAAATCATTATCATGTGGCTTTACCCATCAGCGAGGGACAGCGAGAAGGCCCTACGGCTACCCTTAACCAAATTATTAAAATCTTAGCAGATTTACAAAATATAACTAAAGATTTAAAATTAGAAACATTTAGTATTGCAAAAACCAAATTTATTAATAACGTTCCATGGAATGATATCAAATTACATTTACATACAATATTCACCGACGCTCCCACTAAAATTATTATTTGTCACGGACTAATTAAATATCCACCGAAAGATTTACGTTCCATTATAATCAGTGAAATGCATTGTTTACCAACGGGAGGACATCGTGGAGTCACAAAAACTTACAACCGAATAAAACATAATTATTACTGGGAAAACTTGAAAGCAGATGTTCAACGATACATACAGCAATGTTTACAATGTCAATTGAAAAAACTTGTACGAGTTAAAACAAAACAACCTATGATAATTACAGACACACCAGGATCTTCTTTCGATAAAGTAGCCATGGATATCGTAGGCCCTTTGCCTAAAACCGAAAGAGGAAACGAATATATTTTAACATTACAAGATCAATTAACTAAATTTTGCATGG
>NW_021849925.1:43842-51080 GCF_003651465.1 Formica exsecta
AAGACGCAATTACAATTAGCATTCATCGACGCGCCTAAACTAATAATTTGTAATGGACTAATTAAATATCCTCCAAAGTATTTACGTCCTGTTATAATTGGCGAAATGCATTGTTCACCAACTGCAGGACACCGGGGCGTTACAAAAACATATAACAGAATAAAACATAATTATTATTGGGAAAACTTAAAATCCGATGTTCAAAAATATATACAGCAATGTTTGCAGTGCCAACTGAAAAAACTCGTTCGAGTTAAAACAAAACAGCCTATGATAATTACAGACACGCCTGGATTATTCTCTGATAAAGTAGCCATGGACATTGTAGGCCCATTGCCTAAAACAGAGAGAGGGAATGAATACATCTTAACATTACAAGATCAACTAAGTAAATTTTGCATGGGAATACCGTTACAAAATCAAACCTCTGAAACAATCGCAGAAGCTTTCGTGGACCGTTTTATTTGCGTGTTCGGATCACCAACAGCAATATTAACAGATCAGGGAAGAAACTTCATTAGCGAATTAATGAGAAAACTCGCTAAAATATTTAAAATTTGCAAATTTCGCACTACAGCTTTTCATCCTCAATCAAACAGATCATTAGAAAGATCACACCATGCATTAGGCGAATATTTGAAACAATATGCAAATGAACAAAAACAATGGGATAGATGGATCGGCCTTGCCATGTTTAATTATAATACGAGCGTACATGAAGCAACAAAGCACACCCCATATGAATTGATTTGGAAAGATAGCACGTGTTCCATCGAACGAGCTTTTACCTCCTGGGGATAAATAAGCAAATTATGATAAATATTTAATAAATCTTGTCACTCAACTTCACGCAATTCAGGGAAATGCACGCGATAATATAATTCAAGCCAAAGTTAGATCAAAAAATTATTACGACAGAAAAATCAACCCACAAACTTTTAAACCGGGAGATCAAGTATTTTTTTAAAAGGTCCAAAACTGGGTAAATTCGGAGATCAATATACTGGGCCTCACGAAGTTCTAGAATTATTAAATAAAAATAACGTAAAAATTAGAATAAAGAAAAATAGCCGAATTGTACATCTTAATCGCTTATGAATTTCATACATCAAAACTGATAAATAATTACAAGAATTTTCAGATGGACCTCAGAATTGGAAGACGAATCACGATAATAACCTTAACAAAAAAAAAATAATAATAATTGAAATTTTATCAAACAGAGTAATAGGAACAGACTTAATTTAGCAGTCACAGTAAATATATTCCCGACCGTGTAAAATAAGAGAGAACATAAGCGAATGCACCATACTGTATCATTTAATTGTTAGATTAATTAATATATTAAAAACGTGTATATATATATATATATACAGGGTGGTCTATTTTAAAAGAGCCAGTCAAATATCTCGAAAAATATGGAAGATACGAAAGCTACTTATATGTATTTTATTTATTATACGCAGGCTGAAAAAATGCGTTTTGGTTTTTTTAAGTACATTTTTTATAACTTTGGACACAGGTCGCTTGGATTATTTAAGTCTTGGATTAGGTTTAGGAAGATTGTTATTAAGAGCAGATTAAAAGCCGAGTTTTTACGCAAATGTATTAAATTTAACATCACTCCACGATACTTGTCTGCGAAATTGTCGAAGCTTTCGCCAAATTTTACTAGCGTAAAATCCGTTAACGTCTTTAAACTTTGTAAACTCCGATTTAGCAAGAAGCTGTTGCAGATAGAACTTTCAGACACTTTTTCGTATATTAGATCAACTCACACTCAGATATGTAAGATTTCTCAATCATTATATCACGACATTCCGATGGATATCTGCAATTCGTTTTTTACTAGACAACATAGATCATTATATTCCTTTTATATTAACCAACATGATAAACTCAACAAAAAATTTAGTCGCCTGTTGTTTGAGCATAATTTGGAAACAAAAGATTATAGATCCGTCCGATATTTTTACTGTTCTCCTCCCCGGACTGCCTCGGAACATCGCAGTTTTTCGTTTGATCCACCTAATGATAGGGATGATCTCCGGGTCTTAGAAATTAATGTTGATCCTCTTTCCTTTACGGACAGATCGCTTCTTCCATTGCCACTCAATGATAAGTGGTTTAAAAATTTGTCTTTGACCCCTATTCCTGAGGATGTTCAGGGCTTATTACAACTAGGTGAAAATTTCAGTCTTCCTTTCTCCAACAAAGGTAAGCTAACCACGGAATTTATAAAAAATATCGAATACAATCTTATGAAATTTCCTCCTGCAACACAAATAACTATTCGTAATCGTTCCATAAACATCATCAACAACCTATCTCTTTATTCCTACTCGAAGTGCGAGTTTAACATATATATCAAACAACTTGTTTCTACTTGTAAGCTTTTCTTTAAACAGCACGATAACTTAATTGTAATTCGTGCTGATAAGGGAAATATCACTGTTGTACTTGATAAACAAGAATATTTCCATAAGATTGAGGAGTTACTCATGGATACTAACACCTATAATATAATAAAAAAAGACCCAACCAAAAATCTCACTTCTAGTTTACGCGACTTACTGTCAAGATGGAGAGATTCAGAATTTATTTCTCCTTTGACATACAGATCACTATATTGTAGTGACGGCATTTTACCAAAAGCATACGGACTTCCTAAGGTCCACAAACCTGGTTGTCCGTTCCGCATAATTATTTCATCGGTCAATAGCCCACTATATTTTTTAGCTTCTTTTTTACATCGCATTATGTTTAAATATTTTCCTAAGGCCCACAGCCACGTTATTAATAGTTTTGATTTGGTCAAAAAACTTTCTGACATTAACATTGACAACAATTTTTTATTAGTATCGTTGGATGTAATTTCATTATTCACCAACGTTTCAATTGAGATGGCAATCCACAGTGTCTCAACAAGATGGGAACATATTTCCGGGAATTGTAATATTCCTAAATCGGAATTTCTTATTGCAGTCAGAATGATTTTAGACTCTACTTTTTTTACATTCAATGGGATTTTTTATAAACAAACTTTCGATACGCCCATGGGCTCTCCTCTTTCTCCTATTATTGCCGACATCGTGCTACAAGATTTAGAAACACGAGCCCTTGAATCTCTTAAGTTTACTCCCCCGTTTTATGTCAGATATGTCGACGATGTCGCTCTTGCGGTTCTCGCTTCCTCTCTTAACCACACCCTACAGACTTTTAATGCTTTCCATCCGAGATTACAGTTTACTGTTGAGATTGGAGAGAAGAATAGACTGAATTTTTTGGACATCACCATGATCGTTGAGGGTGACTGCTTGATTTTCGATTATACCGTAAGCCTACGTTTTCCGGTAGATATTTGCATTTCCGGTCTAACCATCCCCTCTGTCAAAAAAGGGGCACCATAATTGGTCTTATTGACAGGGTCTTTTTGTTATCACACCCTTGCTTTCATCAAAACAATTTTAAATTGATCATCGAAATATTGTTGGATAACGGCTATCCAATAAATTTTATTTTCCGCGTTTTACATGAACGTCTGAAACATCTACTTCACAGGACTAGTTATAATTCGGGAAATACTACACGAGAAAAAGAAAATGCTTCATTTTTTACAATTCCGTATGTTCCTGTGATATCTGATCAATCTAAAAAAATCACGGGTGATTTAAACGTTAGGCTATCTTATCAGAGTCTCAATAAATTGAATTCTCTGATTAAAGTACATAAAGACCCTTGTCCTTTGATGGCCCGTCAAAATGCCATATACAAAATTGACTGTAATGATTGCGATGCCTCTTATGTTGGTCAGACAAAACGACAATTGAATACACGTATTACAGAGCATAAAAATCATATCAGGAGAAATACGAGCAACCACTCAGTGATTACCGAACATAGAATAAATTTCAATCATAATTTTGATTGCGATGGGGTCAGAATCTTAGACACCGAACCTCAATTACGCAGGCGATTAATTTCTGAAATTCTTTACATAAAAAGGCAGAAGAACGGCTTGAATTTGCAGATGGACACGGAAACTCTTCCTGATATATATCTTACGGTGCTTGATAAGCTTCCCAGAATTTGATTTTGGCTTTTATTTAATGTAATGACATAATTTAATGACAAATTCTTGGTTATTATATTAATTTTATATTTTTAACGTATTCCCTTTATTTTTATTTGCGTGATTGTTTACCATTCTTACATTTATGTTTTTTGTATCTTGTTGTTTTACTTATCATTTTTTACTTTGACTTTATTATTCCGACTTTTATTATTATGACATACATTGTTTGTTAATTTTCTTTTTATTATTGTTATGACAGTTATTATTTTTTGATCAGTTTCTTGTCACCGTATTATGTTTGATCGTTGTCATTTCGCAGCCGAATAGCTAGTGAGTTAGTCTTACTTTTTATTAATCTTAACTTTATTAGTATACCATCACCCAATATGTGGAACGTGAATTTTGGCCGTGAGTTTCAACTTTGTGCTTTTGTATTATTTAAATTTGTGGGAGTCTCTCACATCTTCCTACGCAATTAACAGGCCCAGTATGGATAGACTTGAGAATTTTTAATCCGAATTTTTAAGCCACCTTCACTACTACACGAAGGATTCATCATTGTGGAATGCGAAGATGACGAGAGATTTTGAGCTCTTACTTTCTTTTTAAGTCCGTTTATATCATGTTGCGTTAAGTTGCGTCGGTTTAATTAATTTCTTTGCGCTGAAGATGACCCAAATAAAGGGTCGAAACGTACGTCATTTGAATTTATATTAATCTATATTAATTTATATTAATTATTAACATTGTGCGCACTATTTACCGCGCGTGTTAAAATGGACCACTCTATATCAAGAGACACGGTAGTGTCTCACGCCAAGTCATGCGCAGCAACAGTGAAGCACCCCGTGTATCTTTACGCGAGTCGGCTAGTTGAAGGGTATCTTAGTTCATCAAACCTCAATAACGGCTGAACCGATTGATGTTTTAATAAGCTTAATCGAAAGCTTGAGTTTGTTTTATATTCTGAAAATATTTTTACTTTTCCTCTACGTATCCTATAAATGAAGATATTATAATCCAAAGTCTCAATGTATAACATTTTTACTAAGAAACGTCTCCGTCGTCACCGCCGCCCAAGCGCCCAATGCGCATGTGTACAAGAAGTTGTACGGTTCGAGCATTCGACATAAGATTGCGCTAGCGGCGCTTCTACTGCTTGCATCCATATCAGCTTTTGACAGATATAGGTTAATAGATTTGCAATGCAATAGTGCAATGTTATATAGCGTAGCACGCTTTCATTTATAAAAAAGTGAAGCAACAAAATTCTTCGTAATACTCGTGGTTAGTTGGATCAGGTAATGAATACACACACATACACACACACACACACATATCTGATAGTAAATGTATATAGAATAGGATATAAACATCCTGTCATTAATGTATAGAATATTTTCATATCTTATTTATAGAGAAACATAAAATATTGCGAAAGTAATTTATGCTATGTGTAAAAACAAAACATCGCATCGCATTAAAAAATATTCTATATTTATGATAAGAAAGAGATATATGTATTTTATAGTATGTTTATTATAAGATATATGTGTGTTTGTATTCTATATCTGATTCAACTATCCACAAGTATCACAAAGAATTTTGCAGCTTCACCTTTTTATAAATGAAAGAGTGCTACGCTATATAATATTGCAGTCTGGAAAATTAACTTATACCTGTCAAAAGCCACTATAGATACATGCGAGCAGTTATCGATATAGACATTCATATCAGTTAATATAGATATACACATCAAGAATACATATTTGAGTGCATTTGTCAAACGAGTGTCATATAGTTTGTCATATATTTATTTGTCATGCATTATATGCAGCTACAGATAAATATAAATAACATTGATGAAACGCAGTCTGTAAGGTTAAATTTCTATTTATTTTTAGTAGATGAGTATGGCCGGTTCTAACCCACTTTGCTTTGGAAACTCCCCGTAAGAGTGAGCGAGTGAACATGCGGATAAAATGAGAAAAATAGATATCTGAGGGAGGCATGTCGGGCGGGAGAAAAGAGGGGGTTAAAATAAAAGAAACGTTACATTTATCAGTTTCATATCAATAAAATTAAGATCTTAAATATTTAAAAAAAGAAACATAACATCTATCACTTTTTAATTCATATTTAAATTACAATATAAGTTATAATATAATATAAATTATGTTATAATTATGTTATAATTAATGTATATAAGTTATGTGTGTATTCTATATATTTACGAGACAGATTAGTTAGGAAATTTATAGTATAGCACAAGCGTATAGTATCAATCAAAGAAATGAAAGAGTTGCTTTTATAATTCAGAAATATAATAGATGTATTCATTTAATCTGATTGCAGAAATAAGATAATATATAACACACAGTAAAAAAAATGATATAATTGCTAAAAAATATATTTGGCTGCCCACCGGAATTGCTTGCGAGTGAAAAAAATTTTTAATTCAAAAGACAAATTTAAGTATAAAATAACTTTTCAATTAGAGAAAAACTTGACGCTGCTAAATTGAATATATGTTAATCTAATTAACGTGTTATTTATATTTTGAATTTAACAGCGTCAAGTTTTTCTCTAATTGAAAAGTTATTTTATACTTAAATTTGTCTTTTGAATTAAAAATTTTTTTCACTCGCAAGCAATTCCGGTGGGCAGCCAAATATAACAAGTACATGAAAAAAAAGTTTTCTCAGAGGTAATTTTTTATAATTTTATTTCAATAATCTGTCACGCACAATGTATCACTTCTGCAAAAAATATAAAATATAATATACAAAAATAAAATAAATAAAAAATATTAAAAATATAATATAATATAATAAAACAAACAAATAAAAAGACTCTAATAATCAACACAAAAACGGGTAGGAAAGGCTAATGAGAGATACAGAAAAGATACAGAAAACAGAATGCAAACAATGATCTTCACAAAATTTTCTTTAAAATTGTTAAACTTATTCCCTTTAATAAATAAAAAAAATTTTTTTAAGATAACTGCTCGCCCCTCTTTTCAGCGTTTTGGGTCTTTAGACCGTTGACCTACCTATTATTATTTTATAACAAAAAAATATAATATAATATAAATATAATATATGATATATACAATATGTACTATAATAAAAAAAAATAAATACTAAAAAGTAGAAATTTT
>NW_021849925.1:51515-58768 GCF_003651465.1 Formica exsecta
ATTTTATTATTTTATTATTTTTATTTTATTAGTTTAATTATTTTATTTTATAGTTTTATTAATTATTTTGTTATACTACTGTTACATAAATATCGAATATGTAAAAGTTAAATAATTTGTTATAGTTATGTAATAAGACTATAACGTAATTACAGCTTTGTTTATTGAATTTACTATTGTACATTCTTATATATTATTAGTGCCAAATTTAATTACAATTTAAAATTACAGATAATATATTTTATATTTTCTGCCTTAAAAAACAGATAGATTGATATTTTGATTGATACAATGAATATTATGCACTTTAAAAAATATATTACTGTAAATATTTATTATTGGTGCAATAGCACTATTATTAATCACGCTTCATTAGTGTACATTGTGAACTTATGTTAAAACGGTCGAGATTTCGATACTGGGGGCTCTCGTTCTTTTGTGGCTTTTACTTCCTCAACAACGGAAACACAGTCACATATACGTGCACTCTGTCCCCTTACAGCTGGCATTGTAGAGAGACTTTTTTCATTCGGATATTTTGAGAGCACCGCGACCATATCACGTTAGATTTCTATGTTTATAATTTGACTGAAGATAGTTCGAAACAGGAATTGACACGTTTTGTTAATTTGCAACTAAAGATGATATCCTTAAGGAATGTGATTACACTTTATTTACCACGCTCTGGCTCTCACTTGCCCAGTTATTTATTTTATTAGATTAATTACACTGTTTAGTGTAATTTTCAAAAAGTTGTTAAAATATTTTTTTTCCAATTTTAGATGGTCTTTTGCGAAGAAACTTCACGACAAACAGTGTAAGGAAAATGAGCACGAAAAGTCTAAAGAGAATGAACAGAAGAATATAAAAAGTTCAAACTTTATGGAAACAGGCACAAACTGTGTGAGAGAATTAAAGAATTATGTGTCTCAAATACTTAATGAACATTATAATAACAATGAAACAATCGATAATTTAATAAAATTTTATCGCATATTTTATTTAGATAAACATTTAATAAATAACATTGTTGATATTGTTTATGGGCCTGAAAATATCAGAAAACTTTCTTTCTTCATTGATGAGATTAGAAACTTGCTTATACAATTTCCACGGTAGGATTCTCAATATAAATTATAGTGCTATTAATTTTATAAACTAATGTACTTATTGCACAGTTAATATGTAAATTTTTCAGAAGAACTGGTTGCGATCTAACCGAAAGATATTGCAATATAAAAATGTTTCACTTTATGAGGCAATGTTTGGTGAGAAAGAAGTTGTATAGATACACAAATCAATCTTATAAAAATCAGCTTTTGGAACGGATTGTTACTATGGCGGCACAATGGTTTCAACCTGAAGAGGATGTCTTTTACTCGAGCGTCAAAGCATCACTAGATAGTATCGCATTAGAAGTACTGGATTGCCTCAAGGAAAAACATCCCGACCATTCGATATTCTCGACGTCCGCTGAAATTTTTTCATATTGTGAAAACAACAATATCGACGATAATCATTGGAACGAAGCAGAAGGAACGCAGATTATGGACACACTCGAGAAATATACACTTGTCAAATTTCGACCATGCAAATGGAAAATGTCTTCCAACACAAAGTTGGAATACATGTGTATAGATAATGTAAGTTATTATAGATTATTATATATAATAACTTACTTAATTATGGCTAATTATATGCTGTAAGCATGACCATATATTTGATACATCTTAAAAAAATATTCTCGGTCTAATTAATTTCTTTATTATAATTTTTGGCATAGGTCTTAAAAAATAAATATGGCCAAGAATTAATTTTATTAATAATAATATATCACAGCATGGCCAGAAGACTTGATCTACGTTGCGATGTAATACGTTTGGGTTCTCCTACTTCTCACGTCTTTATCGTTTGGAAACCAAACTTGTTGCTTGCTTAAGTATAGGATTGGCTCCGGCGAATACTCGCCATACGGCCATAAACTGATTATAGGTACTATATAGGATAATGTAAGAACAGTTGTGTATATATGTAAAACTTGTTTTTGAGTAAATTTTCTTAGGGAAAGCGAGAAGGAAGGAATTTTTGGGAGGTGATAGGAAAGTAAAAATGGGAAAGCGCCGGCCAGGGTCGAGTCGGGAATCGAACCCGAGATCTCTGGGATGTGGGTCAGGCGCGCTACGCACTGAGCCACCAGAGGCCCCAACCAAACTTGTAAGTATAATATTAGAATTGGACTTATATCTGAACTATTCGGTATTTATCTTTATACTTTTATCATACGCACACATATGTATACAGTCTTTTATTGTTTACAGTGCCACGTATAATTCAAGAAATGCAAGATGTTTTAACATAAGTTCTAAGAAATTCTTGCCTTATTATCTTGGTGTCAGGGAACTGCTATACAGGATGCATTCAAATTTTGAATACCTCGATGAGTTAAGAGTTGGACGGGTTAACAATTACTCATACATTTTATTAAGTTCAACACTAATCAATAAACTTGTAATCTTAGCAAAGATATGAGTCAATGAAACACATTTAATAAGCAGAAAGAATTATACAATATTTGATTTTTTCATTTGTAATCAGAGATCTGTTCACACGTTTAATCTTAGCTCATGTTTAATCCTTATTTTTAGTTTTGGCAAGAATTAATATTGTTAGCATTGGTAAACAGTAACCGATATAATAACGTTTTTGGGTTTATGCCGGATGGATCGATTCAATTGGTTGGATACGACAGTATAAATGTGGTATATTAGCACTATATATATCATATATATTAATATGGGAAATAATAACAGAAAAAAATCTTTAAAGTTTCTTTGATAACACATGCACAATCACATATGAATTATAATTATCTATAATTTAACTAGCTGTAATTTAACTAGCTACAGAAATCTATTTAGGAATTATTTGATAAGAAATATTAATTAAAGTCTGATCTTACACTTTTCAGCTCAGCCTTCGCGTTAAAAACACAGATCTATATACAAGACCAAAGGACGTAAAATTTGCAGTTGGTATGATAGTGACACATCAACCTACAGATTGTGCCGGCGTAATAGTAAGATGGCACCGACATCTTGATAGACATTTTGTTACATTCTCCGCAAAGAATGTGCCGAGTCCCTATATGCACATATGTGGATTGCCGTTGAATCATTGTCGTAATTGTTATTTTATAAAGAAACAAACAAATTACATAATTCTTACCGAAAATAATAAAATGTGTTATGTGGAAGAAGGTATGCATATCAGCAGACTATTTAAAATTATATTTGTTTATTCTGCGAGCTTATCTCTTTTTTTGTACACAAAATAAAATAACATTTTATTTTATTTTGGTTTATTTTGTTTCTTTTTTTAATTTAATTATTTTATTTATTTTAGTTATTATTTTATTTCATTTGTTATTTTGTTTATTTTAGTTATCATAAATCTATTTTTTATTTGCATTTTTATTTTAGATGCTATAACTTTAAAACGCCGAGATGGATCGATAATAATGAAATAGGTCGCTATTTTTATAAATTTGAGGGCACGCATTACGTAACAAATAAAATGCTGGCGAAACTTTACCCGCAGGATACAGCTATAACTGCATTGCAGTAATATTGCAGC
The DNA here is from genome assembly GCF_003651465.1 of Formica exsecta. Lineage (NCBI taxonomy): Eukaryota > Metazoa > Arthropoda > Insecta > Hymenoptera > Formicidae > Formica > Formica exsecta. The sequence goes on from NW_021849925.1 coordinate 55,149, forward strand.
AACATTGCAACATAGCAGCAATATTGATGCATCTCCACGTACTAAATGTTTTTCTTTATTGCTTCTTGTATGTTTTCTTGTCCTTCTCTTTTTATTTTTTGATGATATATTCGTAAACCTTTCTTTTTAATTTTCTGTGCAATTCGTATTTCTTAAGCGTATATATCAACTGTTATATCTCACAGATTTGTATGTGTCAATTTTATTTTAATATATAAATATTATTATCATTAATATCATATTGGTAAAAATATTGTGACTGACAATTTTAATCTTAACCAACTCTAGATAAAACACATGTATAACTATATTACATTCTTGTTTTGAATCTCCCATCGTCTTTAATTATATTTCATCATTGTTTTTAATTATATTCAAAAATACTAAATATACATAACAAATACATAGATGTATATTTTTAAATATATATGTTTACGTAGATAAAATAATTTAGGAGACGATATATTCCATCGTAGCATTATTTGGAGAAAAATAATTTTTCTTTTTTTACATTAATTTAATTATCAGATCATACTCTGGCATTAGTTTCGCTTATTTTTGAATTGCAAAGGCAAAGTTATTTATGATATCGTTAATCTATTGATTTGAACGTGACAGCGACATTATTATCTCAACAAAGATTGAAATCACTGCTCGCGAATACACTGCAAGAAAAGCGCACGAGTAGCATACGTACTTGGGCGAGTGTTATGACGAAACTACAGTAAATAACGAATTATCTATAATGTTGAAGAAGCACTCTATCTGCTGTGAAATCGTGTATACAAGATGATTCAAAGAGAAAACTTTATAATAAACTTTTATACATAATAGAGATGGATTAATTCAATGATATCATAAAGGACGTTTAGCCGCTTAGAACATTAATATCAAATAAATCAATAAAACATCACTACATTTTCGATAATACTATAGTATCTAAGAACAGCTTTATGGAACGAATAAAAAAGACGCAAATAATGAATATTTTATACTTATATTAATTATATGATGCTTTTGAAGAATTTACTTTGAAAAATAATTAATCAGGTACAAAAGCAAGAAAAATCTACTTTATTCTGCCTATAATCTTACTTTATAGATGATAATATGTTTGTTAATAGCTGATAGTAAATATTAGGTAAGATCCGGTTTGCAATTGCTCGTATCTCACATGGCGCGCATCAGCGCATAAATAATTAATAATTATTTTTAGAAAACATCGATGGCGTCGACATGTTCTCGGATCATTTTCTTGATTTTGCTTTTAGAGAAAAGGTGCAAATGTCAAGATATAAACATGTGAAAGACAAAGATGCTCAGTAAGAAATTTAAAGTTGCAAGGATTTTGTATAAATGTATTTTATGAAATATAAGGAATAATAGTATAAAATAAATATTACTCACATAGTAATTTATTTGTATTATAAATGATTGAAATGTCTTAGCAGATATTTAATTTGCCCATTAATTACTAGATATATCAAAATATGATGTACACATAGTGCTAATAATCATCACACGTAATGATAATTAGCAGTGTTAAAAAACTAATAATAGTGAAGAATTATTTCTTTCATCTTTTTTAATGTTTAAAGTTTATGTTGAAAATTAAATATACTTTTATAATTTTCATCCTATGCACGTTGCACAAAAATATTCATGCGTCATGATATATATTTAATTAAAAAGGCGAAACTATATTTATTATTTTCATGTGCAACATTTTATGTAAGCAATTTATTATTTCTTTAACTTATAATTAATTTTGTACGTATATATACAAAATATAGCTGCATATAGAGAAAATCGAACAAAGAAAGCTATCTTTAAACAATTTAAAATGGTTGTGTTCGCATATATTCATAATCAATCTGGACCATATTGGTTCGAAAAACAGTATTTTATTTTTACTTTGTATATTATATATTTGCCTCAGAGATAATCTTCTTTGATTAACATTTTGCAGCATAATATTTTTAACAATTCTTTGCAACATTAACAATTCTGACAAGATTACAATTATTAATTTAACTCGCAATAATATGTACCGGTAAGAGATTTATTGTGAGTACAAAATAAAAAATTAAAGATAAATTGAATTAAATTACGTTATAATAATTTTACAATAGCAAGTAATCATATGGAAAAATTACAATAAATGCTTTATTTACAAGCGTTTCATTATAGTCCAATATAACAATAATATTTTACATATTTATATAAAATATGACATTAATTATATTATTTTATAAAAATTCCATGAGAGATAGAGCCTTACAAAGCAAATAATAAAACTTAATAATAACTTTATAAGTAGCGCTGATAAAACGCTGAAAATTTAGAAATTTACGTATATTTTTTTGACCATTAAGTATTAAATAGAGCTTAAGTAAATTTAGAAAAAAATTACTAAATAATAATAAGATAATAAAGAATACATTTTTTGCGTGAAATCTTGAGCTAAGCTTATTAAAGAAAAAAAAAGCCAATATCTAATATTGTATAGTTAATTTTTAAAAATTAGGAGATTATAATTAATTGTTAATAAACCGTTTGTGTGCCTGCGTGCGTGAATGTTTGTGTGCGTGTGTGTGTGCGTGCATGCGTGTGTGTATGTGTGTGTATGTAATCTTGTTCTGCGAAAAAATTTTTTTTTTGCGCATTGCAGCATTAGAGTTCAGTCTCACCGGACGAATCTTTCTCGTCTCTTTGTTTGCAAAAACTCATCTTTTTCTGCATTGGCAGCTTTTCTAATGTAGTGGTGCACGTCGAAGTACTCGATGATGTTGCATTTGTTGCGCATGAATTTTCTGGAAATAAACCGCATCCGAATCGCTTCAATAACATCCGCAAGATGTGCTTTTTCCACACAAAGATAATAAAAAAGCAGAGATTCTGCAGAATCCTTATCAAAATAATAGAATATATGATATAATCAAGCTACGCGGTAGCGTCGCGACACCAAGTATATGAAAAAGATTTCTTTCTGGCTTGTCAACGGTTTGCCTATGTACAGGGGCCGCGACGCTACCAAATAGCTTTTCCGGAGTTTTTACGTCTAATAAACTTTCGATTGCGACCAGTTTGAATAAGATTGGTGCAGTCAATCCTGAGGTATGATAAAGCAAAATAGTTTCTATCATTTCATCATTGAATTTGCGATCAAATATTAAAATTTGCATAATGTGTTATTTACATTTTATGAACATAATTATGGATCATGAAAAGTCTACGATAAATAAATAAATAAATAAAAAAGAATATGAAAAAAATCAAACTAACATGTAATAAATTTATGTTCACGTTACAATTATACCAAAAGCTGTAAAGCTATATATTTTTCATCAGATTGTCTTTATTTTCACTATATGTATACCTGTATAACAATGTAAGTCTACGTCTAGTATGTAGAACAATGTAAGTCTATCTACGTCTAGTATGTATACCTATATAACAATATAAGTCTACATCTAGTATGTATAACAATGTAAGTCTATCTACGTCTAAACTTTTAGTTTTTCTGAAATAAAATAATTTTGAAAAGAATATCAGTAAAATATAATTTATTTATAAAATATATAGAAAATTTACATTAAAATCCTTGCAATTAATGCCAA
>NW_021849926.1:0-921 GCF_003651465.1 Formica exsecta
TATCAAAAATCGACACATACCCATATTTATAAAATCTCTCGTTCTTTATATCACTGCATTCCGATGTCTGTCTGTAACTCTTTTTTTGCTAGACAACGAGGACCATTGTATTCTTTTTTTATTAATTATCGTGACAGCCTTAACAAGAAATTTGACCGCTTACTGTCCAAATATAAAGAAATGATCAGAGACATCAAACCGATCCATTATTTTTACCGTCTCCCTACTCATTCACATATCACCGATAATGAATATTAAAAGTTTTCCTATATATAGGGTGTTCCAGAATTCGCGCATTCGGAATGCACAGCGTGATTATCCGTGCCAAAAGAAACAACTTTTTTCTCTGGCAAAATTATGTCTGAACAATACTTTTCAAATGAGAGTAATTTTAAGTTAACGAATGAGCGCTCTAGGTTACGCATGAATCAGAGACGGCGCGCGAACGGCGTGCGTGGCGCGTGAGCGTGTTGTACACTATTTTATTATTTCGCTAAAGATTTTATAAGAATTATACATGATATCTAAATATCGCTATTTTGAATACAACTTACTTAATAAGAGAACATTTTCTAATTGATATCACCGAAGTAACGATAGAAAGTAAAATAAGTAGATTAGATAACACGTGAATAATTTTGATCCAAGATTATTGTTGCATTTTTAGAATGTTGTAATTGTTTTAAAAAATACATTGTAAATAATTGCATACCTTTTCTTAAAAATAATAATTTTTTTTACACTAATTGATTTGTCTCATTATTCTGTACATAAAAGTATTACGGTAAGATTATTGAAAACTAGATATTTTAAAAGATATTTTAATTTTTATATCAAAATATGTCAGGTTAACATATAAAATAACTCAAAAAGTAATTCATGAAAAAATACTTTATTATAGTGTTTGGAAAAGCTCTCGAG
>NW_021849927.1:0-1038 GCF_003651465.1 Formica exsecta
CGTTGTCGTAGGCAGACTGAATAACGACGGAACAGAGTCGCGGTCCATAATAGGAGATTTTTGGCACCGAATGTTCGAGAATCTAGGTGTTTGTCACACTTTTTCTTTGTTTTGATCACGCGATCACGCGCCGATTGGCTGATCGCGACGATGTTTATTCTCGCTCGGGTTTTGATTGCAGCTCTTACCGTTCAGATTTGTCGGTTGAATTTACAGTTTAACTTTATCGACTAAATTAAACGTTTCAATCTTGAACAGTACTAGTTAATAATAAATATATTTACCTTGATTATATTCACTTTAGTTTACACTATGTACAATAGTTTGTTTTTGTGTAGCCCTGAAAAGGGCCGATTACGTCGCTCTTTAGCGACTCCTATGAGTGGCGGGCTTTTTCCGCCACGAGATTTTAGATGTGGTATATGTCCACTTCAGTTCCCTGCTGGAGCGGGGTCCGCGGCTTCGCTGGCGTAGAAGCTGCACGCCGTAGATGCGACGAAGCTTTCGGATGTTGGCCTCTGTCTGTGTTGAGGCGGTCCTGGTAGTTGTCTCCCAATCGAAGTCGGACGACTGCATGGCCTGCTCCTGCGTCTGCGGCGTGTGGTGTTGCGTGCCGCGATGCATCCGGCTGCAGCGTTCCGTCTGTATCGCCTGCTCACGATTGTTGCCTCTTGTGTTGCCGCTCCTGGGAGGTGTTAGCGCCGGTAGTGTGAGTCTCGCTGGTACCGCTCCTGGATAGGATGGTGAGGTATAACGCCTTATCCGGACGTCCCAGGTAGCGAGGAGGCACCGTGGAGACTTGGTGTAGCTCGTTGGCGGCAACTCTATTGGCTCCAGCTTCCAGGGCAGCAATGGCCACTGGACTCGCCGGTTGACTCGTTCACTCGTTTAATAAATAACTTTTTGAAGGAAGGTTGCTGTCCAGAAGGTTGGAAAACGTCTACGATAATATCGATTCCAAAAATAGAAGAAGCTAGAAAAGCAAGTGAATTTAGGCCTGTTAATATATTACCAATATTTGAAAAAGTGTTAGAATTA
>NW_021849927.1:1514-2086 GCF_003651465.1 Formica exsecta
CATGAGCTGAAAAAAAGAGACAAAAGCCATAATTACCGATATAAGGAAGAATGACTTTTTTTTCGATATGATTTAACGTCGTGAATCTGCCGCCCGCCTTGGCGGAATGACGCTCGCCCTGTGACAATTTTGTGCTTAAGTCTAATGAATTACAATAAATGAAACGCAACGCGGCGAAGTGGCCTAATTGCTCGTCGCCTCACTCTTGACCGGTAATGCGCACAGTTTTATAATTGGTTGTTTGAATTCAGAGGTGGCCGTCTTGACGGTGACGACCCGCACAAAGCCGTCGGACCCGGGATGACAACGCGTTACTCGGCCTAGTTCCCATTCGCAGGGAGGAAGTGTCGTATTTCGCAAGAGAACAAGTTGTCCGGTATCGATCTGCGGTTTGACCTTCCGCCATTTTGCTCGTTGTTGCAACGTGTTTAAATAATCGTTGCTCCATAGTTTCCAAAATCGTTCAGTGACATGTCGGACTAGTTGCCATCTCGATAGGCGATTTTCGTTGAGATCGAGCAATGATAGTTCCGGGTTTACAGTAAGCGTTGATCCGATTAAGCAATGACCGG
>NW_021849928.1:0-446 GCF_003651465.1 Formica exsecta
GTTTAAACAAGTTTTGAATGTAAAATATGATAAATTATAACTTTATTAAAGTTAAAATAGATTAACGGGCCGATAAATTGAGGCGCTGACCTTTATTTACAGGATATTTACGAAATTGAAATTCCCTGCTCTATCAAAGATGCACAATTAAAAATAAGCAATGAAGGGTGTTTTTGATAAATAAAATTAGGAGGCTCTGTCCAAATGACTGATTGCGATTACGTTACCCTTGTGCAAATGACAGATTACTTGCTCAGTGTTCGGTGATAGATATCAGCAGTCATTGATTTTCTGAATATTAATAAGAGAATTAATAAGAGAAATTTGTTTATCTATTTTTATATATTCAAAGCTTACTCGAGATAATATTGCGAACCTACATTTAAATCCACATGTCTGCAAAATATATTTGGAAATAATAAAGTTGCTGTATTTATATTTTGTCG
>NW_021849929.1:0-1883 GCF_003651465.1 Formica exsecta
TTATATTAATTATAATTATTTATAACTTAAATTATTAAATTATTTTAAAAACTGCTTGTGTAACAAGAAATCGATTGAATTTAGTATTATGTTTCCACAGGTTAGATCTAACGCAGTAAAAGAACCATTAAAAAGGAGGACAAAAAATGTTAAATTTGCCGTTGGAATGATCGTAACGCATACATGGAAAGGTTATTTCTCTAATAATCATGACGGCGTAATTATTGGATGGAATCATAAATGTGATAGAATGTTTCGGGACAAATTGGACAAGACTATTATGTTACCATATCTACATAAATGCTGTGATTTTTATCACATTTGCGAATGTCAACAATTTTCAGCCAGTGTCCATCAACTGCACTACATCATTCTTGCCGAGAATCATAGAGTATGTTATGTGCAACAAGGTACGATTATTAGTAGCATTCTGATAAATGACATATATGTTTTATGATCTTTTATCTGTACAATGTAAAATATATTTATTTTTAGATCAACTATCGATATGCTCATCAAAAAAAATCGATAACATAGAAATTGGAAGATATTTCTCCAGCTTCGAAGGCACTTATTACGTACCGAATGAAAGCTTAAGAAAACATTATCCAAACGATACCGCTGCAATAGCCAAAATACTTGCCAAACAATAGTTTTTATTATCTTAAAATGTACAATTTGGGTAAATATGCATAAAAGGTTACACCTTACCGATTTTATCGCCGCTTAAATATGTTGTAGGGGAGGTTCTTCTGAGTAATTCGCCGCAAGAAAAAAGTGGGGGGAAGCATTCGTTTAGACGATATGACAAATTAAAGTTTGACATTAAAGTTTGTGTATGCTGTAATAATCTGTTATTTTTTTATTAAAAAAGGCTTACGACTTTCACGCGTGGGTGGAGGAGGGGCGAGGCCCCTCCGCCTGTTCCTCCACCCCGAAAAAATTCCACCCCGAAGCTACAATTTGGATTATATAACGTAATCCAAACCAAATTTTAGTTTTAAGTCATGCGTTGTAAAGTATATGCGTGGACACAGTGAGTTCCGCCCCCTCCTACGGGGGAACTCCACTTCCGGAAGATAAAACCTAACCCAAACCTATTTCTGATTTAAAACTAAAATTTAAAGGACTAAGAAAGTATTTTAAATATATTTATTCACCGAAATAGCTGAATCCGACTATTGACAAAATATCTATGACCTTGTACCTATCTCGTAAATATAAACAAAAACATTTCCTACGTCCTCTGCAAGAAATACAATGTACACAAATATCGCTGTTCCTAATTTTATTTTATAATACTTTAAAGAAAACATTAAAATTGTGAAATTTTAATTTATTATATCTTCTAAACAAATGCTTTCCCCCACTTTTTTCTTGCGGGGAATTACTCAGAAAAACCCCCCCTACAATATATTTATTTTTGCGATAAAAATTATTTGCCCAAATATAAATGACATTGTTTGCTTTTATATACAAATAGAACATGCTCGTTATTCTTATTATTTCTATGTTACAATAAAAGAGAATAATTTTGCTTGCACATTCAGTTAATTAAGTTAGTCAAAAAGATTTATAATGTAAATATCTGTGTATCACTTTTTAATATGCAAGGTCGATTCTGAGCGTGCAATGCGTACCCGCGTGCGGATGTAAAACTTTAAGGGCGTAAAAATATTGCATACAAAGTACAAAAATATAAATGATTACAAATTAATGATAGAAAACAAAAATTTTTGGTATATACATTACGTGTTGACTCTAAACCGACAATTTTTATATCGTCTTGTTTTTCTACATATCAACATGGGGACATAAAAACTGTTCTTACATGCAAACTAGTTATATAATATAAATATATGTAGAATATATAGTTTTAATAA
>NW_021849930.1:0-257 GCF_003651465.1 Formica exsecta
ATCGATTTTGAGAAAGGGCATGAAATCGAAATAAAAGGATATTTATAAACTACAAGTTAATTATTAATAAATTCTAATCTAATTTAAAAAAAGTATATCCATTACTTTTATTAATATTACAAATTTAATTTACAGATGATATTTTTTATTTAGATCAGTGCTCGGAGATATTTGCCCTTTTCGGGCCGATATGTGAAGCGACGCCTACGGTACCCCCACTACCGCTCAAGGCTCGACGGCCGAGCCGCCGATCGCGC
>NW_021849931.1:0-201 GCF_003651465.1 Formica exsecta
AAGTACTTAAGTCAAATACGTCATGTTAGATTTAATATGTCGTATATAATCTAAACACTTAAATATTTCAATTAAAGAAAAGTAATCAGTAGAACATATTTAGTCAATAACTTTTTTTCTCAGTGTAATAAAAATTAATAGGATCTAGAGGGTTTTATGAGGTTTTACAGAAAACTCCTCTTTTAAACCTCAAAATGGGAA
>NW_021849932.1:0-434 GCF_003651465.1 Formica exsecta
TTATTACTGTAATTGATTTTAGTTTTGCCGTCAAACAAACATCAGGAAATGACGTCTCGTGGATGTGACATATTGACATCATTTTCGGGTCTCATGAGACCTAACTTAGGATGCCTAAGTGGTCATTTTGTGACCAAAATTTATCGTCATTATGACGTCAGTTTGCTACTTGGGATATGTTTCAAAAATATTTTAGTAATATTACCGAAATATTGCTGAAATCTTTTAGCAAGGTTGCATTTGAAATGATTGCGGACATTGAAACATTGCAGAAATGTTGCAGAAACAGTCGTGAAATATTTCTGTAATATTGTTGAAAGGTGTAATATTTCAAATGGAATATTGCAGAAATGTATCAGAAATATTACACGCCGAGTGGGTTCCTAACAAAAATGCATTTTATTTTTATTAAAAAATTACACTATTATGTTCCC
>NW_021849933.1:0-229 GCF_003651465.1 Formica exsecta
AAGTGAGATATACCGAAAGTTTTCATAACATATCAAAGAAATAGACGAACAACGCTTTTCGTCTTACAGAGATAAGATCGCTATTTACGCAAGTTTCCTTCGTTCGGAACAACTTAGTTACGTACCTGTAAGTGAGATATATCGAAAGTTTTCATAACACATCAAGGAAACTGAGGAACAACGCTTCACGGCACACAGAGCTAAGATCGTTACGTACGCAAGTTTCCTT
>NW_021849933.1:524-699 GCF_003651465.1 Formica exsecta
TCGGCTTACAAAGCTAAGATGGAAGTGTACGCAAGTTTCTTTGGTTCGGAACGACTTACGTGCCTGTAAGCAAGATTTGCCGAGAATTTTCTTAACACATCAAGGAAATAGAGGAACAACGCTTCAAGGGAAACAGAGCTAAGATCGATATGTACGCAAGTTTCCATCGTTCGGA
>NW_021849934.1:0-625 GCF_003651465.1 Formica exsecta
TTAAAGCGATTAAAATTTTGTTGCAATAAAATTCACTTTGAGAATAATAAATACTACTTATGTATACTTTAGCTTTCTTCGCATATGTATAACTAATATTGTAATAGCATGTTGTGCAATGTGATATATAATTATCATACGTTTTTCTTTTTCTTAAATAATGTAATATAGTTATACGTATAAAGAAAGCCAAAGTATACATACTATGTATGCATACTGATGAACAGATTAATAAATTAAAACGATCAAAATTTTGTTGCAGTAAGATCCACTTTGAGAATAATAAATAAATACTACGTATGAATACTTTGGCTTCCTTTGCATACGTGTAATATTATAATAGCATGTTGTAATGCGAGATATATATTCATAAGTTTTATGAACATTATCAGAGAGGAATCACTGACGTTATTATATTTTTGATTATATAGTTGTGAAGTAAAACTTGTAAATTCCTACGATTTTATCAGAAATATAATAATGTCAGTGATTTCTCTCTGATAATGTTCATAAAGCTTATGAATATATATCTCGCATTGCAACATGCTATTATAATATTACACGTATGCAAATGTGTTGAATAGCTTGAAATTTTGTATTTATTTATTATTCTCAAAGTGGATCT
>NW_021849934.1:8617-20841 GCF_003651465.1 Formica exsecta
AATAAGCCAAATATGAATGGTACTTTGTTTGTCTAAATTACATCCATCTGTACTAAAATCTAAGACTACCTCGTTAACTGATGTACAAGATATGTTATTAGACAAACTGTCAACAACTGCGACTTCCAGATCAAAATGCAAATATTCCCCTGGTGGTACCGCGCATATATCAAGACAACTGCGCGGTGTATCGAGAAGTGTCCTAACATCTTTCGGCAAATATGAAAAGCATGGATGTTTTCTTAAAAGAGACAATAAATTATTTCCTTGGACATGTGTAATGTTATTATCAACAAAGCAAGATGCCAATTCGTCGCGAAACGATGCTACTTGTGAAGAATGTGTATATGAGGAGACAACATCACTTTTATTGCTTTCGTCACATATATCACTAATATCGGACATACACGAAGACACATCAGTAGTCCCTTGTGTATTATCTATATTTTCACTGCAAGTCTCATTATTGAAAGTATTATTGAAAGCAATACTTTCTTGAGGTCCAATGTATGGACACGACGTATGCACATTACTTCTAGTATGGACAGTTAGATTGGACGCACATAATATACAAATATTGTTTCTATATTCGGATTTAATCCTTCATATTTGTCGTTCAGACATTGTGTGCAGCGTCTTTCGACTGATTGAGGTTTTTATATATCGTCTTTCCATATTAATATATAGAAATACAAATACAATAGCAAAAGATTGCAGGTGCAAAGTAATCGTTGACTCGCAGGAACGCAAGTACAACGTAGCAAACATGTTATGTTTTAGTACTTAGCCACTTGCTGTGACGGAACAGAGAATAATTATATTACGGTATCCTTAAGTATTTTTATACATGAAAAAATTTGTGACAGAGATAACAAAACATGGTTGTGTGTAAGGGATTAATAGTACATACAATATATTGCAGGTGTACAATACAACGATGTGTTCGCAGCCTCATGTCGCAGGAACAGACAAACTACATGGCAATATGTCTGTTTTTTACATCATCAGTCTCTATGATCGATGAATAACGGTATCTTCGATAATATTTCACGTCACGTATATGAACAACACGACCTTGTATAGATAGAAAGAACGATTCGTCGTGTATCTAAAACACAAACAGAGAAAAACATTTACTTGTTTTTATGTACAAAGTCGCAATGACCGCACTCGAAATAATAACAGAAGTTTCGAGATTAATGCTATATATACCACAATAATAAGATATTGCGGGTACAACGATGCTCTTCGAACATGAGCAATTGAAACGGACTTTCAACTTGAGCAGTTTCTTCCGAATGATAATAGCGGCTTTCGCTCACAGCGAGACGTGAAACAACTTCTTCTTCTTCTTCTTTGCTTTTTAAATGGCCACTTCTGATCTAGGGGGAGATCAGTATATTCGGGCCAAAACCCGGTTTAAAGAGGTGTATGAGATAAAGAGTGAAGGAGCAGGTAAAAGATTCGGAGTATGTTAAATACTTAGGTTACAAGATTTGAAAAAGGAGTGTAATGCGTGGACAACCCCGGAGGAGGGTTTTTCCAAAATGTCCTGTATCTTGAATGGCGGAGTCTTCTTGAGTTTTGCCAGCTGTGTCAAGAGTGACGTCCTTTGAGCGTGGTAGAGCGGGAAGTTCCAGAGAGTGTGATCCGCGTCTTGCATGGGGTAACCGCAAGAGCAAGAAGGGTCTGCAACCAGATTGCAGCGGTGTAAACTGTAGTTTAGGGCGTAATGGTTTCTTCTGAGCCTACAGCAGGAGACGATGCTTTCTCTGTTAAGTTTTAGCTTATGAAACCAAGGTTTGAGGGTAATTTCTTCAAATGTATTAAAGTATTTGGATCCTTTAAAACTGCCTTGAATCTTGAGCGCCTTACTTGAGTGTTCAATGAATTTCTTTCGAGGAATGGAATAGAAGTCTGAGTGAGGAATGTACTTCGTAGAAAACTGACCTATAGAAATAGCTCTTTTTGCCAGATAATCAGCCGTTTCGTTGCCAAGAATACCTATATGTGCCGGGATCCAAACGATGTTATTCTCGTATCCAGCCAATTTTATCTCGCAAAGCTTTTGTTTGATGGCGTAGATGACGTAGTTGTACGAATGAGCTAGGTTAATGGAGAGAAGAGCTTCGGTAACGCTTTTGAGTCGGTAAAGACGACGGATTTGGAGATGGAGTTGGATAAAACATATTCGAGAGTGTAGAGGATAGCGAGAGCTTCTGCCGTAAAGATGGAGGCGAAAGAGTGGGATTTGTATAAAAGTTGCAAGTGAGGAGAGGGTGAGTATATGGCAAAGCCTACATATTCGTCCGAGTAGTTTTCAGAGGCGTCTGTGAAGAAAGACTTGGAAGAGGAGATTAGATGTTTGTAGATATCAAAGAAGACAATCTGAGGGATAGGAGCGTTTTTAATTTTTTCCGCTTCAATAAAGGAGGTGATGACGATTGAGGGGAGAGAAATGAGAGCGTCATAGTCAATGGAGTAGACGGCAGGATAGTCAAATTTTGCTATATAGGATTTGAAGCGCAACAGGGTACTGAAAGATCTGAATAAGAGGAACTTCTCCGATGGATTGATTTTAGGGGTTCTGCGGAAGTACCACAAAAGGGCAAATAGTTTGTCAATGAGCGGATGAGAATCAAGGGCGAAAATCTTAAGAATGTATTTAGAGGTGAGGAGTTCAAACCGGGATCTTAAAGGGCCCTCACTGGCTTCGGCAAGAATTATTCGTAGGAGTAGTCCTTCTAAAGCCCAGACAAGCACGAAGGGCACGGTATTGGATTTTTTCCAGGTAATGCATAGTGAACATTAACCTTATAACGTTACCCAGTTAGCCAAGTCTGTTCTAACAGATTTTGGCAAGGCCTGCTACAAATTATTGTCAGCAAAAAGCTGGCAGATTGACGGCAAAAATTGAGCAAAGGTTGCCGACATAACCCGACAATAAATTGGCGGCGGAAACCGAGCAAAGCTTGCTGACATGACTGACAGACTGGCATCAGATTGTCGGCACGAACTGAGCAAGATCTGGCGTGCACAATATAATAGCATATTGGCAGCGAAAACCAAGCAGAATATGACAAAGTATTACAAAATTCTATTATTTGAAATAGTATAGTTCAGTCGTTTACCGCTATGCGGCGTGTTATTCATATCTATACTCGTATTCAAGTTTTTGTCATGAGTGTATATAAAGCCTACAAAATGTGACTAATAATATTGTAATACAGGGTGTTCCGGAACAACCTTCCGTCCGTGAAATGACGTATTCCTGATACAATTCTAAGACGATTTTTCCTTTACCAAAAATATCTTGACGTCGTGATGCTACCGCGTACCGCTTGACTTCTTTTTCTTCTTCTTGTGAATGGCACCGGGCCTGAGATACACAGCCCCACACGGCCAAGTCGATGAATATAAATAGCGCTAATGTTGTAGAGATCAAGTTGTGGGTTAGTATCTTATATAAAAATTTTATTTAGATGAGAGTTACTGATAGGATGCTACAGAAAGAATTCCTCTCTAGAAAAGGAGAATAGAATTCAAACATAAGGTCCAAAGGACACACGCGTAAAGCCCGAATCACACTAGCGGCTCGCGGCTGCGATTGCGATTGCACGCACATACACATTGTCTCTCAAGGCGTATTTGCACACTCAAGCGAATAATCGTACATGAGCGCTACAAACGCGCCTTGAGGGACAAACTCGTTTTGCATGTGTGCGTGCGAGCATACGTACGTGAGAGTCTGAAATATCTTATCTTATTATGACAATGATGAAAAACGAAAAATGTCACATTTCTGGTATGCGATTATTATTCCTTAGGATTGACTGCATTAATCTTATTCAAACTGATCGCAATCGAAAGCTTGCATCCACATTGTATAAGAAAAGTGCCGTTAGATTTTTGATTAACGGCTTGGTTCCTGAGGAATTTTAATCGAAAGTTTATTAGACGTAAAACTCCGGATAAGCTACTTGGTAGCGTCGCGGCCCCTGTACATAGGCAACATAGGCAAACCGTTGACAAGCCGAAACGTTTTTTTTATATACTTGGCGTCGCGACGCTACCGCGTCGCTTGACTCTTTCTTATTTATGCAATATAACATCAGAATATAATTGCTATATAACATGGGAGTAACACGTAATGTAACAATTGTTATATCTAATTTATATTGGGATTATATAAGTGTCTTTTATTTATGCAATATAACACCAGAATATAGCTGCTATGTAATATAGGAGTAACATGTAATGTAACAGCCCAAGTAGCAGAGTAACGTAAAAAGACGACATAATGACGTCTATTTTCGGTCTATAATGTCAGCGACTAATAATTGACGTTTAAGAGACCTCATTTCTTAGACTAGCCACTATATTGTACTTACTGTCTGTTACTGTCAAATCTCTATAACCCAGTAACAATGGTACGCTGTTTAGCAAAGTTCTTCAGCTGGGATTGCATACGGTCTTATACCGTATGCAATCTCAGCTCAAGAAATCCCAGCTAAAAGTATACCGGCCTTCTTGAAAGGATTGATTGATTTTGCTTTATCCTGCAAATAAGCGCTATAATTTAGACAATATTCAGATATATTCAAGAAATAATATACTTATAAACATTTTTGTCTTAAACTTATAGATTTTAAGATATTTCAGTGGATACATTAAAATGGCCTACCCTGTATATCACAATATATCACAATATACTGTTGTTAAATAAAAAACTGAAATTATTGGAATCGACACAGAAAGTTAGAATTAAATTCTTCGAACATAGAATAAATTTCAATTTCAACTTTTGATAATATAAACAAAAATAAACATTATACATAAACAATGTATATAGTTATACATTCCCAGCAAACACAGAATATAACTGCTATATAACATGGGAATAACATGTAATGTAACGGTTGTTATACCTAATTTATATTGGGATTATATAACTGTCTTTTATTTATGCAATATAACATCAGAATATAACTGCTATGTAACATGGGAGTAATATGTAATGTAACTGCCCAAGTAACAGAGTAACGTCAAAAGACGACATAATGACGTCTATTTTTGGTCTATAATGTCGGCGACTAATAATTGACGTTTAAAAGACCTTATTTCTTAGATTAGCCAAAGACGTAATTTTGAAAACGTCCTATGATCGCCCAAATAAAGTCCTTTTGTAACTAATATTGGGATTATAGTTCATTTGCTTACCGCTATACGGCGCGCTATTCACTATCTATACCCGTATTCAAATTCTTGTCATGAGCGTATATAAAGCGTGCAAAATGCGGCTAATAACATTGTAATTATTTTTATCAGTTCAATTTCTGATACGATTCCCGTACTAGGAAATTCAGATATTGAACTGATTTTTGGAAAATCGGACAGATAATATCCGATTTTAATTTATTCGGACAATTTCTATCCGAATAAGTAAAAATTGTTTGTTATTATCTGCTTAAAATATAAAACAGAAATTAACTTTCATATAAATAAAATCTTTAATTTTATAAATTAAATTATTTAAATTTACCTATAATATATATCACATTAATATGTGTTATATTATTACTTTAATTGGTCTTAGTTTTGCCGTCAAACAAACGTCAGAAAATGACGTCTCGTGGATGTGACATATCGACGAGACATTTTCGGGTCTCATGAGATCTAACTTAGGATGTCTAATTGGTCATCTTGTGACCAAAATTTACTGTCATTGTGACGTCAGTTTGCTACTTGGGTGGATTATTACATGACTGTAACAATCATATAACATTTTAGTAATATGTTATATTCATGTTATATAACTGCAATTTTGTATGAGTGGGAGATTACAACTAACGTGAATGTTACATGTAACAAATACGTTATATTACTTGTTACATTCCGTTTTATTATGGCAATGTTACAGTTATGTATCTGTGTTTGCTGGGTTATTACTGTAATTGGTCTTAGTTTTGCCGTCAAACAAACGTCAGAAAATGACGTCTGGTGGATGTGGCATATCGACGAGACATTTTCGGGTCTCATGAGATCTAACTTAGGATTTCTAATTGGTCATCTTGTGACCAAAATTTACTGTCATTGTGACGTCAGTTTGCTACTTGGGTGGACTATTACATGACTGTAACAATCATATAACATTTTAGTAACATGCTATATTCACGTTATATAACTGCAATTTTGTATGAGTGGGAAATTACAACTAACGTGAATGTTACATGTAACAAATACGTTATATTACTTGTTACATTCCGTTTTATTAGGGCAATGTTACAGTTATGTATCTGTGTTTGCTGGGTTATAACTAAAATATTAACCCAACACGTAAGATAATCTGCATGTGTGAAGCCAAAACCAAGAGTGACGTCCTTTGAGCGTGGTAGAGCGGGAAGTTCCAGAGAGTGTGATCCGCGTCTTGCATGGGGTAACCGCAAGAGCAAGAAGGGTCTGCAACCAGATTGCAGCGGTGTAAACTGTAGTTTAGGGCGTAATGGTTGCTTCTGAGCCTACAGCAGGAGACGATGCTTTCTCTATTAAGTTTTAGCTTATGAAACCAAGGTTTGAGGGTAATTTCTTCAAATGTATTAAAGTATTTGGATCTTTTGAATCTGCCTTGAATCTTGAGCGCTTTACTAGAGTGTTCAATGAATTTCTTTCGAGGAATGGAATAGAAGTCTGAGTGAGGAATGTACTTCGAGCACACAACGAATCAATTAACAAAATCAGTACGAAAAATCGTACCGTGTGCCGCAGGCTTAAGACATTCGAATCCACGAATACAGAAATCATGAGATGGTGTGAGGCATGTCTCAGCTTGTAACGGCAAGATCGTTATTACGCCCGTGTAAATAATGTAAATATATATATATAGATATACGCAGGATTATTGCTTTATCCCGCTCTATATAGCCCTATCGCATGCTCAACAAGCGCTATCTCTCTCTCGAGACCCCCACGCGGAACCAACTCCCACCGGCGGACCGACAATGCATAGTGGGGGACGCCGGCCGGGTATATAAGACCGGCCGGCCGAGACATCGGGACCAGATCCCATTCTGCGATTAGACTCTTGACACCGACCTGACCAGTACCTACTATCTGTCGGGGTTGAGGTTTCGCTCAGCCCTGTCGGCTTTCGCCGACTCCTAGCACCAGTCCGGGCTGAGGTTTCGCTCAGCTCCACCGGGTTTTGCCGGTTTCCGTTGCCAAGGCAGGGCTCGACACTCGGTCCTGCCCGCAATACCAAGCCGCCTAGCCTGACCCTAGCTCGGGAGTGCATGTAAATACCGCGCCGTAGGAATAAGCATGTTAGTAATAAAACCGCTAGTTATAACCGCGCAGTAATACTAAGCCTACTAGTAATAAGCCTGTTAGTAATAAGTCCGCTAGTTATAACCGCGTCGTAATACTAAGCCTGAGGGTGCGAACTCACGCAGCGGAATAGCGTAACGCGGAACGAGAGCATGACCAATCGCGAGCGTTCTGCAGTTTTCGCTACGCTCACGATTGGTCCGCTCTTGTTCCGCGTTACGCTTTTCCGCTGCCATGGGTTTGCACCCTGATAGCAATAAGCCCGTTAGTAATAAGTCCGCTAGTTATAACCGCGCCGTAGTCCTAAGCCGCGTGTAAAAACCGTTACCGATAGCACGCCATGCCCGCTTTGCGCCACCGCTTTGCGCCCCGCGTCCTGCTACCAGCTCACCGCTCCACGCACGCTGACCGACATCGTCTGGCCCTGCACGCTGTACTGTACATATTTAGCTTTATCTGAATAAACTATCTATTTTCTCTAATCTGTGTTCTCACAAGCTTGAGTCTCCCCTCCTCTCAAACCCGGACACCGACGAGCCGATCCGAGCGTCGAGCGAGGTGACCGCGAGCGTCGAGCGAGGTAACCGCGTTACAAGCTGGTATAATGATCTCATGGGATTCAGCCAACTTTTCGATATCTGGTTTTTTAGTGAGAGCCCCTCTGCAGTTCCAATAAACTAGGCTGCATCTCGAGGCGACGGCAGCATTTCCTGATCCACTATTCATTATTTTGGTTGGTGTTGAGTTCACGTAATGCGTCACAAATGCGTTGTAGGCCTTCGCCAAGCTGGGAATTTCTAAGTGAATCAGGGATATTACCTGCAAGTTGGTTTATTACAGTGGCGAGTGTATTAACAAATTGTGACTCATTATCACTAACGTTGCGAGCATTAGTATACTGAGTATTCAGAGGAGGTCCCATAGGGGGAGGTCCTCTGGGCCTTCCAAATGGATAGTAAGATGGGTGGGGATGAGGATTCTTTTGGGATTGCAATAGTTAAACATAGGCGGGGGGAAAAAGAAAGAGGGAGAGTATCTTGTAAAGGGGCAACCGTAAAAACGGTTAAATAGGGGGGGGGGGGAGAACTTGGTGCGAAAATGGAGAATTTTCATACTCGTAAGCATATTGGGGATAATAATTATAATTTTCAGACCTACCATTGGGAGCATATAGGTAAGAATTATGAATATTTTTGAAATCTTGCTGATGTTTCTCGTTATGTGTTGTTTCGCGACGGTTAGTATTATTATGTCGAGGGGGCGTTCCAGGGTAAGATTCTCGTCTATTACTATCGTCGCGATTTGAATTATCACTTCGTTGGTTCCGAGGGGGACTTCTCAAGGCTTCCGAGTACGACGAAGTAAAGTGATTTTCGTTGTCGCCTACATCAGACATAGACGAGAGAATCTCATAGGGGTTATAATCACTAAACGGTGGTGGCGTGTTCGTCTGAGCTTTGCCATAAGCGGTTGCAGTCGGTCGGTAACTCATATGATTGGGTCGGTAGGGTAAGAAAGGAAACTCTCCTTGAGAAAACTGTTTACCGACTGCGGATACGGATTCACCGCACCCGACTCTTGCCCGTGCTTCTAAAATGGAAATATTTTCAACAGAGGCGAAAGTATTAATTAACTTTTGCTTAATTAGTGCAGGGCAATCAGAACCGGTGGGGAGGTGTTCCCCTCCGCAGTTGCAGCAGACAAGAGATTGTTGTAGTCGCGAACATTCTTCAATTGATTTATGCTTAGCGCCTCCGCATCTAAGGCACCTGGATTTACCTTTGCAGTTGGCACTGATATGCCCGAAGCGATAACAATTATAGCATAGTTGAGCCCGTGGGATATATGCGTGAACCGGAAGTCTAATTTTGAAAAGAGAAACCACTGGAGGTAGCATTTGTCCCCTGAACTTTGTCAAAACCGTTTTGGATGGCACAAACTTAGTCTCGCCTTCGGCTGTAATTTTTCGATTAAGACGTTGTATGGAAATTATTTTAGCTGGCGTTTCCAAGGAGGAAATAACATCTTCCTCATTAATATCTGTTGGAATATCCCTGATAATACTGACGCGCATGACTCGATATGTAGGAATAAATGCCGTAAGGTGCTTATCCTTTAGAGCCTGATGCTCAACTATGTTATTAGCTATCTCCGGATTGATAAATTCGACGAGTACTTTGTTTTTACCAATCTTTTTAATTTCGCGAATATCTTTTTTGACTAGACTGCTGATAAGTCGGCTAATCATCATAGGATGTAGAGGGTTGCTACTATTGGGATCATCGTGCTGTATATGCACAACATAGGGGGGAGGTCCTTACGCTGGTACTTGTTTTCAGCTTTTTTATTTTTCTTAGTCGGGGAGGGTAGGGCAGCGGGGGTTTTTACAATGGATTCCAAGCTATCGTTATTTACGCGCTTTTTCCCTCTATCGCGACCCGCCGTATTTACGGGCATATTTACATTCTTGGAAGAGGTCTGCTTTGTTACCGTAACCGACGATCTTGTTTGAACCTGCGCAATAGATTCTAGAGACCGATGGCGGGAAATCGTGAGAGAGAGATCTCTCTCGAACTCGCTCAGACGAACCGACTTAGATCCTATTTTGCTGCTAGGGGTAATGACACCGCTACCGATGCTATTTTCATAAGGATGGATCTCATCCATCGAATCATCTTCATAATAAGAGATATTAGATCGTACAGAAATCGGGGAGATAGAGCGAAATCGGACGATAAGGGGAGGGGTGTCTAACGAATTCTTGTTATTATTAATTTCGGATTTCTTTTGGTCCCTGCCTTTTTTCTTACTACTGGGCGTACTCAAGGGGTCGATATTCTGATCTTGATCTTTGAGAAAATCTTTGTCGGCAGTTACTTGGTTTAGGTCACCTCGTATGGGCGATCTCGACCTGGATCTAGACGGTCTCTCAAAGGAGGACCATTCATCGAGGAGAACAGAAAGACGTCAGTAGTATACTAAGAAAGTTCTAACCCAGGTCCTCTAAGGGGGGGTGAGGGGCGAGGGGAAACCGGCGCGGGGAATATAACGTCACGCGGGAGGACCGCGACGAAACCCATGGGCGAGGGGTCCGCGGAGAGGGGGAGGGGGACCGCGGCGAAACCGATGGGCGAGGGGTCCGCGGAGAGGGAGGAGGGGGACCGCGTCCTAACGGATAGGCGAGGGACCCGCTAACCTAACCTAACCGATAGGCGAAAGATCCACGGAAAGGGGAGGGGAACCGAGCGAAAGCGATGGGCGAGGGGTCCGCGGGGAAGATGGAACGCGAAGGTACGATGCCGCGAGGAGGTGTGAGAAACATAGCGCGAGGCATTCGCAATGTGTGGGAGAGGGATAGCGTCCGCATGCACGTTGGAGAGAGATGGGGCGAAGCATGCACTTGGGAGAGAAAGATAACGCGAAGCATGCACTTGGGAGAGAGAGATAGCGCGAAGCATGCACGTGGATGATGCGAGATACGGCGTTCGCAAGGCGGTGCGAGAGAGATAGCGCGAGGCATGCACGAAAAAAAAAAAAAGAAAGAAAAACGCGTAAGCATTTCCCTAAAGCGTAATCGAGTAATAATAATAACAATAATAATAATAATAATAATAATAATAGAAATATAAAGGTGACCATCTGAAACAGAAAAATAAAAGTCTTATCAGTATACTAATTTAAATATTATAAAATTTTTAAAAATGGATACTAACAATTAATTTTTCGTTCTCTTGCTCGGAGCCTCGTCCCACGGTTCTTCCACAGCGTCTTCCTCGTAAGGCTCGAGCCCGAAGAGACGTCTCAGGTCTAAATGGAGACCGTCGGGGCCGTTATCCTCCCACACGTCCTCGCGGAACTCGCGCTCGTGCCGTCGCAGCGCTCGTACAAATCGCCGGTGTTCTATATTCACGAAACCGGGAATCTGGATGTTGCCCGTATATCGATACTATAAATTAAATTAAATCAAATTATAATATGTATTATAAATAATTAATGTAATATAAAACATAATTTTAATATAAAATATACACAAATATTACTCACTCTTTGGAAAACTACCAGATTTAATAGGGCTCTCAACAGCCCCATCACCAGGTCTTCCGCCCACCATGACGCGTTCGATCGGCCTTGGCACAAAACCAATTTAATTAGTGACGGCATGTTTTAACGTTCACTTAGACACATTACTTTACTTTTTAAACTACTTCGCTCGTTGTCAGACACTTTGTGACGGACATAACGGGATAGACATTGTCTCGATTAAATATTTTAGAGTAGGGGATGTAATACTTACAAAGAACGCTTACCTTCCACATGATAAGAAGGCAAAAGTTAGCATGTTTCGGCGGACAACTATCTAAAGTCTTTTAAATAAAATAATGGAGTATTTTAATCGAAGCTGTATGGAACGTTTCCATCCTCCCATTGAAGTCCATGGTGATGTCTGATTAGCCATGAAGCAAAAAAGTAATGGGAGAGAACAAATCCATTTCTCAATATCGCTACTTCCTTCACGATAAAGTTTCGCCCGATAATGAATCCCTGCAGATCCACAAACGTTGGCGTGATCATGCTGATAATATGACCGTACTATTGCAAGAATGATGTACGACTGTTGTCGATCGTCAAAATCTAAATTTTTATATATTTTGACATTGGAGGGGATATTTGCTGATTTAGGTAATTTTACGAACTACGTTGGTCAATGGGTAATATTCGACAACGCGATCGTGCAAGATGACACTATAGGCGGTAGTATTGGCAGGTATATCCTCCTTGCACTCAAACTGTAATCTCACGTCCACGGCGGAATTTTTGACAGACTCGTTTTGTCGCGAGCAATCGATAACCGCGAGAGGACCGAAATGTAAAAATTTTGAAATGTTTAATAGCACATCATC
>NW_021849934.1:21008-26337 GCF_003651465.1 Formica exsecta
GTTTCCGATATCTTATATCCTGGCGGCACGCTCGGTGAAAATTCATGTATCGTGTGTACACGCTTGTCATTGCTGTACGCGCCAGTGGTTACGCTACATTCTATACGAATAATATTTACGCTAATAATATTTATCGGTATGTTGTCCCTCTCCGGGTACAACGGGATTTTTGGGGATGATCCAAGGATTCGGCTCGTCTTAGGAGTTGGGACTCTCTTTATAGGTCGTAATTACGTTATTCAATTTCGAGTTACGACATCCCTCCCCCTTTGGAGGAGAAAACGGAAGGGTAGTGACGTTTTCTATTTGAGACTGTATGTGAGACTCTGTTTACAATTCTTTCTTATTCTATGCGTGGTGTACGTTTACAATTTCTGTGGGCTCGCCATAATATTATTACTATGATACTTATTATAAGTATTGCAAAGCTGCCTGATATTGGGTATATAACTTGCTTTTGTAAGAATGGATAATTGTTAGTTTTATCTAATTCTTTTGTTATCTCTTGCAGTCTAGTGCTTAAATCCATTAATTCGTTTGGACTTTGTATTATTTTCTTTAATTTTACTACATTAGGTTTTATTGACGTGTTACTTAGGTCGAATTTTAAGTTTGATATATTATATTCCGGCAAATATGTTGGGAGATAGGTAGTATCTATTACTCCCGAAGTTTTTATTATCATATCGGCCGTTACTAATTTGCAGTTATTTATTAATGTAATTCGCCCTGTTCTAGAAATTTTTATTCTATTTTCTTCTTGGTTTTCGCAGCTTATAGTTATAGATTGTTCGGTGAGCGTAGAGTACAACCACGAGTGTTGGTTAGTCAGCGCAATCCATATAATCTGGTTAGAATGAATGTATCTCGTCTTACAAAATCTTTTGTCCGCTGCGACTTGTAAATACGCTTGGATTTCGCATAGTGAATCGTCGTTTGCGTGGGTAAATAAATTAAAGAAAGACGCAGTAATTAAATTACTGACCTCGCACGGACTCAACACCGTAGGCACCCTTGACGAGCTCCGCCGACAGCTCCGTCATTTCGTTATCGATAACCCAACTCTTTTCGCGTCCCGCCCCACGACCCCCGAAGACACGAAGATGCCACTAACAAACGAAGGCCCTGTTTTCGAAGATACCAAAGGGAAAATGTAGTCCTTGTGGTACTTATGAGGTAGCTTCCTTGAGGCTATCTATAACTTGTTCTAATGGAATTAATCTAGGATGTACTTTTTAAGGTTTGGCAGTTTTCTTGCGCTTTATTTTGTAAGTTACCTAGGAAGAGTGCATGATTGATGTAGTTTTGTAAATCATGGAATCTTTTATTTAAGGCTCCCATATTGATGTTTATTACTAACTTCCAGCTAGATTCTACTTGATGTAGATCACCGATTTTTTCAAAATATATTCTTGGCTCTTGCTTAAATTGTTCTATTTTATTTTCGGCTTCTAGGCTTGATCTTGCTGCTATATCTTGGGCCTTCCATGTCATTAGCGCTCTGGAAAAATAGATGCTTGTTTGTTACTTCTTTTAATGTTCTATAAAAGCTTTTAAACGATTTACATGTGTGCATATTATTTTTCTCCCTACTTTAATTTTATAATTAACATCAGAGATTTTATCAGTAATTATGTATGGTCCAATCCATAGAGAGTCGAGTTTCTTTGAACGTCCTCTCCGAACTGTTTCATCATGTAGCAATATTTTGTCTCCTACCTTGAAAGTGGTTTGTTTTGCCCTTTTGTCGTATTGCTCTTTTACTTTAATTTTTTCCTCTCTTATGTGCTCTTTAGCGATTTGGTTTGTCGCTCGTATTCTTTCTTTTAATTGCTGGGCGTAGTTATCGTAAGTATACGTAGGTTTCGGCGGCGTTGTTAGCGCTGTTGGTAAGATTGCTTGATGTCCGTATACTAGTTCGAAAGGAGTAAATCCTGTTGCCGTATGAGGGGTAGTGTTGTACGTAAACATGGCATAAGGTATCCACTCGTCCCAGTCTGTCTGGTCGGCATTTATATAATGTCGTAAGTACTCAGCTAGTGTACGATGTGAGCGTTCTAGCGCACCATTACTCTCTGGATGGTATGCGGTTGTCTGTATTTTTTCTATTTTTAATAGTTTGCACATGTTTTTGAACATATCGCTTAAAAAGTTCGTGCCTTGATCCGTTAGCACTTTGTCAGGGATTCCGTGTTCAAATATTATTTTAACTACGAATTCTTTTGCTACGGTGGCGGCTTCTTGATTAGGTAAAGGAACTGCCTTACTGAATTTTGTAAGATTATCTTGGAAGGTTAGAACATATTTATTTCCGTTATTTGTTACGGTTAATGGTCCTACAATATCTAGCGCACATTTTTCGAAAGGTCGGCTAGCTGTATCAGTTATTACTAAAGGTGCTTTAGATTTCCGCTTTAATTTATTCTTTTGGCAAAATTCGCATTTAGCGATATAATTTTCAACGTATTTAGTTAATCCGGACCAGTTATGTTTCATTCTAATCCTATTAATTGTTCGTTCAATTCCTTGGTGTCCGCTTAAGGGTGCGTCGTGATATTCGTACAATATTCGCGCTTTATCTTCTTCGCTATAGTCTCTCCTTTCGTTATAGTTTTCTTCCTTTTCTTCCTTTAGATTGAGAACTACGTTGCGGCTTAACGCTTCGGCATTGGTATTTGTTTATCCGGATCGGTGTACGATTTCGTAATCATATTCTTCCAGTTTTAACCTCCATCTTATTAGACGTGATCCTGGATCGGCTACATTGAATAACCATACCAATGGCTTATGATCCGTTATTATTTTAAATTTAGTACCATATAAATAAGGTCTATAATATTTTACTGCCCATACTATTGCTAATAACTCTTTTTCGGTAGTATGAAAAACTCCAGGCTGTGTTTCTTCAGCACGTATTATACATATTTTATTTGAGTCGGTAGTAGCTTGAATAATTGTCTCGCTGCGCGGTTTTAATATTAATGCTCGGTACGGATATAATTTTAATATCGTATCTGATAGCTGTATCTGCTTCTTATTATAATCGCACGTTACCTTGTGTTTTTGTAGAAAGTCTACTCCTAGGATTCCTTCATAATCAATTGGGAAGTCGTCCTTCACGATATAAATTGAGTGCCGTATTCCTCGGTTCTTCAGGATTATTGTTGCCTTGATTCTTCCTATTGTATTCATTTTGTGTCCTGTAACTCCAGTGAGTGCCATTTGCTCCTCGTAAATCATGGTTTCTCCTTTTAGATTTCTTGTATAGTTTCAAGTATAATGCGTTTTCGTTCGCTGCCGTAATCTTGGCCTTCGATCATGGATTCATATAATTCCATGGCCAAATTGTTGGCGCGAAGCCCGTATGCTCTGGCGCTTTCGCCGGCTTTTTGTTTTAAGGAGTTAAACTCAATTTGCAAGTGAGTAATGCTCTTCTTGCTTAAATAGCAGATTTCGAGTTCTCTTTTAAACTGTCCGAAACTGTTTATATTTCGCGTTTCAAAGTCTACCATAGCTTTTCCCTTTAGCTTCGTGCAAAGTATTGCTTCTAATAATGTTTTTTCATCTGCGGGATTAATATTTTTTATCGCGTATGAACATGCGCTTAAAAATTCTTTAAGTTTAGTTTGTGAATTTTCATCAAATTCCGGAATCATATCTCTTGCTTCTTTTAATAGTAAATGACCGTTTAAAGGTGCCGATTGATTTCGAAGATCGTTAAGTGTTCGTCCGAATGTGACATCAAGATTAGTGTCGTTCGGTATCGTTCGCGTTCTATTTAAATCTTCTCGATTTACGAGTAGATCGTGTATTTGCTCGTGTAATTCTCTTATTTCTTCTTGCATTTCTCGAACGGTTTGCACGATTTCGATTATCAGTGCATTGCTCGGATCTTCGAGTGGACGTCCGGCGTCTTCATAATCCGCGGCGGCGTTATTTCTAGCCTGTGCTCGCAAGTGTTCTATTTCTCTATCAACGTCGTCGGGGGGGACAGTTGACGGTAATGGATTACGTTGCATGTTTTCTTCGTTATTTGCTTCGAAGATGCTACTATCGTATGATACGGGAGAGTAATTTCTCCTAACGGCAACACGTTCATCAAGTCCGTCTACTTCTATTATGTTATTATTATTATTAGGAGGGAGTGTGTTTTCCGCTGCTTGATTTATTTCTAGCTCGCGAGATCCTAATTCGGGTGAATTTTCGCCTGAAAAATGGTTATCTAAATTTCTCCGTACGTTATCGCGAATGTCGCGGGCCACTCCTTCGATTACTTGTACGGGGATTACAAAACCGAATTGATTTGCAAGTCGCGCTGGTACGCTTAAAAATCGCGGTCGGTGGAACGCAACTCTTTTCGGTTGTGCCGACATTCACGCTATTTTATTGTACAATTTTTTGACTTACAGTATAACGATGATACGCATTCTTCTTTCGCTTACTCGTTGCTTCTGCACGATCAGCGGTTGTGGCTGGATCGCTCGGCAGTGCACGTTGCTGTAGGTCAGCGTCGGTGAGTTTTCCGTTGCACGGGCGGCGTCCTCGGTTTGCTACGATCGGCTAGTTGCTGGGCGTTACGTTGGATTGCTCCTTCCTTTGCGCTTCAGCTTCTTGTCACGGTTCTTCTTCCGGGTCTCTCAGATACTGACGATTTTTTTTGGTTCGCACTTGGTGCTGATTTGCTCAATTCGTCAATCGATTTTTGTTACCGATTGTGTCTCGAAATAGTTGGGCGTATCCCACTATTTTCTTATTTATTCCTTTAGCTGGACCAATCCCACCGCTGCCACCAATTTTGTTGTGCCTCTCCGGGTACAACGGGAATTTTGTGGATGATTCAAGGGTTCGGTTCGTCTTAGGAGTTGGGACTCCGAGTGTCGAGAAACACGAGGCAGAGATTCCGTGCAAAAAGATTTATTTGTACAGCTTACGTATCGTAGAGTTCGGTTTGGTGATGCTTCGGCGATGTAACAATGTCGGCGTTTACAGAATCTCACAGTTTCTTCAAGTATACGCGTCACCACTTAGTTTCGGAATACGGCCCCGAGGTACTCGTTATCTCTCTTTTTATGGTCCGAAAGTAGGTGATTTTTCGGTACTAGGTCGCGATGTCTTAATTGCATATTGCAACGAATTGCATATCTTGCATTTAATCGCGGGAGCGCGCGCAACAGCTTACGAAGTGCTGAATTTGCACTGTGCTCCTTTTTTACTTTTATAGGTCGTAATTACGTTATTCGATTTCGAGTTACGACAGTTCTTATATTTAAGACCGTCTTAAGCACAATCTTAAGATGTCCTAAACCAATCACAGAGCCGTATTAGCATC
>NW_021849934.1:26762-35033 GCF_003651465.1 Formica exsecta
CGCTACTTTTGTCGGTCAACGTAAGTGTGAGTGACATGTTGGAAAACTGTCGAACGAATACTGAGTTGCGACGGTGAATAGTCAGGCTTTAAATTCATATCGATCATCGACCGTTTGAAGAAATCGATGACACAATTGTCCACAAATACTTTGATTATAATTTTGATAGGCCGTGTGATTGTATTCTATATTCGCAATATTCTGTCCAAAATATCGCACTAATTCCTTGGGCGGTCGAAGATTTCCGAAACTATCAAAATATGCTACACGATCTCCCCTCTATGCATACGCAACCCAATGAGTACCGGAACCATCGACGTCATCCAAATTGACGATACCGCTCTCATTTCGCCGTACACCGTTTATCGGTAAATTATTGCGCATGAAAACGCCTCTAAAAAATGGTATACGCATACGTCTTGCAAGTTGTTCCAATTGTACATTGGTCGTTACACCGGCTGGCATTTTTATTTTGACGTTTTTTTTTCTTAGCCGCTGTTGAAAACCCTCGTCCACGTTTGTATGGAGCGAGATAAAGTCCGTGACCTTCCATGGCGCGATTATGACATTGCATTTCTTCGAGCTGACGTTGCGTCGCCTTGCTATAGTTCACCGCCTTCGCGATTCCCGCTGCTCCGCCAGCCAACGAACCGAGAACTCCCAATAATGGTAAAATTGGTAAGATACCACCGCGCTTCGCTATAGGAAGTATTCGTTTTTTCACAGTCTTTTTCTTGATCGACGAATTTTTTGTCTTCATCGATGATTTTTTTGTTTTCATCCCCATACCGAATTTTGTCTTTGCTTTCATAGCCGCCCAAACAGCCGTAGTGGCTGCTCTTTCGCCAAGAGTCGAAACTCTCGCGGTAATACGCGTTCGCGCTTTTGTGGCGAGTATATTATCCGCAACGTGTCGTTGACCGAGATCGTTGCTTCGGGAATAAGCTATGTCGTGCTCGCCACACGCGGCATCCAATGAATTGATACCCCGATCGCCTCTAGCCAATCGTGTTTCTAAATGAGTTCCCGGTCCGCAAAACTGATAGCCTGGAATATGTAATTCGATATGAAGTGCGTTTATCGCACGATTTAACAAACCACCACCTCTTATAATTTTTGCTGGCATTTGCCACAATTTTTTATTAACGGTGTTGGACAGTCGAAATGTGTTTGGTGCCACGGCAAATTATAATGTCGCGTGCATCGACGATACTGTTGAACCTCTGAGTCAGCTTTTATATGTTCGGGAAGCTTGTCCCACAATTGTTCCACGTAGCTACCAAAGTCACGCAGTAAAACAATCTTGGGGATAATCTGTAACTGCTCGGTGGTAAGTTCGAGAATATCGCTGTCAACCGATAGAAAAAGAAACGTTTTTGAGACTGAGCGGTTTCGATTCGGTGCACCTCTATAAATAGGGCCCCGATGACTCATTTTCCAAAATCTGATTTGAGACTCGCGAGAGCAAACATGCGGTTCGCGCGACAAGCGACGATAATCAAAGTGATAAATTTTGACGATAAAACACGAGTAATGTCAGGCAAAGAAATACGCAAGCATTGAAACATTCTGCCGACTACTATACGCGGTATCATTTGCGGTCCTTCGAATTGCGGTAAGACTAACGTGTTGATAAGTTTGATAGAAAGTCCACACGGTGTACATTTCGAAAATGTGTACGCATACTCGAAATCACTTCAACAACCGAAATATCGATACTTGGAAAATTTGCTATTATCGATCGATGAAATTGGTTATTTTACATTCTCTAATAATAGACGTTATTCCACCGAGCGAGGCGCTTCCGAATTCCATTTTTATCTTTGACGACGTGGCAAGCGATAAGCAAGATACGATAAGAGAGTACTTTGCAATGGGTCGACACTCGAGCGTCGACTGTTTCTATCTTTGTCAAACGTATGCCAAGATACCAAAGCATCTTATACGGGACAATGCAAATTTACTGATTTTATTTAAACAAGATGGTACAAACTTGAAACATGTATACAACAATCATGTAAATACTGACATGTCTTACGACGATTTTCGCGCATTCTGTCAGAAATGTTGGCAACACAAGTATGGATCTGTAGTGATTAATAAAGACAGTTTACAGACTAATGGACGATATCGAAAAGGATTTAACGATTTTGCAATACCGTAAAGTGGTTAGTCGCTATTGATACATCGATCGAGCAACGTCTAAAAATTCTTGTCCGAGCGCAACATGACGACGACGAATGACAGTGTCGATCGTGAGAAGATTGCGAGAGAGATTGTAAAAACGAGCAAATCGATCCGCAAAAAATATCGTTCTTTAAAAACTGGTCAAATGGAGGAAGATGTCGCATTGGAGAGGCACTTTAAACCAATTAGCGAATCTCTAAAACAACTTGTCGAAAATATAATCAATGTGGAATCTAATGAAGCGAAAATCGAACCATCGAGTATGCTCGAAGAGAATAACCGACGGTGACGTATACAATGACGACAATAAAATTAAATACAAAAATATATTACTGGCGACAAATGCGCATAGACGTGGCAATGATATACGTAATCCAGTATTAAGTAACAAGGAATACAAGTATAAACAAATAATAGCGCCATTAATCTTTGATAAAAAAGCTGGAAGAGATATAAACATACCGCGCGCAATGACGTTAAACGATAATAAGATCGATTACATGCATTGGAATGATCCCGACGAGTTGGTAGATCGCCTTGCTGAAAGCTTTGCGTCAAACCAGCAACAATGCCCACGACAATGAAATATTATCAATTATCGAGGAACTTTGCGAAGCTGGCCTTATTATAAATTAAACTATGCGTCGACGAAACGGGTCAGTCTGTCATTATTGTTTGTATCGAAATGTCGATTAATAAATTTGGATTATTGTTGGGAACACCGAACAACTCATACTATCAATGGAATGAATTACTAAGAAATTACGTGCGCGATAACGCTCTGTGTCAGACAGCCTCCGGCTTTGACGCAATGTCGCCCAAGATACGACGCGTAGCGCAACCGGAAGATGATACTGATGCCGCAAACAAACAGTACGTGGAAATAAGTGTCAAGAAGATAGACAGGAAGAATCCGAGAAAAAAATGATCACGCTCGAGACGAATATGCAGACGCTACAAATAATGATGGATGAGATGCAGAAAATGCTTCGGTATGCAACTCACGCGCAGACTACATCTGAATCAGAGCAGGAGAAAAAATATACATAAAGAATATACGTGGAGGAATAATCTCATTATTACGAATTATGCTTCGATCAAATATGCTACGAAAGACCTCTGAAAAACAGCTGCTTGTGGAAGAATTGCATGCTCCAGCGAGAAAAAATTTTCCACGTAGACATGTCATAGTACGCGGATACGACGATCTGTAGCAGGAGGACGTGGTCTTGATGCGTCCATATGCACGATTCAACAAAGGCTACAACTATATACTCACAGTTATCGATGTGCTGAGCAAGTATGCGTGGACTGTATCGCTCAAGAGTAAGAGTGGAAACGAGATGTCGGAAACGATCGCAAAGATAATTGGAGACGATGGAAGATGCCCAAAAAATTTTCAAACCGACAGAGGAAAAGAATTTGCAACCCAAACGCAAATGTACAGAAACTCGTGAAGAAACACAACATTAATCATTATTCGACGTAGTATGTCATGAAAGCCTCGGTCGTGGAACAATTCAACCGAACGTTAAAGAACAATATATGGAAGATTTTTACGCTTAATGGAAATTATAAGTGGATCGACGCGTTGTCCCGGCTCATTGGAGAGTATAATGCGCGAAAACATCGCACTATCGGTATGAGGCCTATCGATGTTATCCCCGCGATCGCCGATAAACTTTTAAATACGGTATACAGCAATGTACAGATTGCGGCTCCGGCAAGATTCAAAGTAGGCGATCCGGTACGCGTGAGTAAATTCAAGACCATCTTTGACAAAGGTTACACACCAAATTGGACGACCGAAGTGTTTAAAATCGTTAAAGTACAGGAAACTAATCTCGCGATCTATGTACTCGAAGATTCACGCGGAAATCCCGTCGCCGGCGGATTTTACGAATACGAGTAACATCGCGTTGCTAATCCCGACGTACATCTCGCAGAAAAAGTGATACGCAAAAAGGGTGACGAGGTTTATGTGAAATGGCTGAGATTTGATACAACACACAACTCTTGGATACATAAAAATAATATATTATAAATATGAGTACAATATATCGTTTGTTATCGTACGGACTTAGAGCAATTTTTGTCTCGCGAACAGTATACTTCGTGTAATTTAGATCTTATACAAGACTACTGACGCGTCATTTTAATCTCTTTGTTAAAACACCGCGTGTAATCGTCGAATGTTATCGTTCTCCCAACGACGTTACTCTTGACGCCTTTCACCTTTTTCGTATCCTTCTTACCATCTACTCGCAATGCGTACGTTTTTGCCCTAAGCCCGACGAATTCAGTCATGACCGCGCCATTATTTTCATCCTTCATTAAACCCGGTATCTTTTTATTTGCGAGCGGTATACCGTACACATTGTCCACTGCATAATCGCTGGTATCGAATCTGTCGAGGTTGCGCTTCATATTTTCATACACATTTTCACACTCGATGTGATATATGAGACTGTCGGTGTACATGACTTTACATTTCTCTCGATACATAGGTACCATATAATCGTGATGAAACTCGTACAAACATGTCTTGGATATGTCGAGTATACATATACCCACGTAGATTGGTTTATTAAATTTAATTTCGCGCAATTGCGCAATTCAACAGCGATCAGATTTTCCGAAAACACGCTTCTACTGAGAAAATTTGGTTTTGCGAGCATCGCCTCTATATCTTCCATCCCAATGTGTCACGAGCTTAATATTAATGTTATTGCGCACATTTTCCATCGTTTTACCAAATACCGCATTATTCATTAATTTATATAAATTGTTTTCAAAATCACTTTTCGAAAGTGTTCGGAATTGTGTATTGAATTCGATATAACTGCGAAGCCATGGAGATTGTGAAAATTGTAATATCCGATGTATTTTTGTTACGCGAAGTCCGTGTCGCGTGCATTGCTGCAGGTTGCGGTAATGTATTACGTAATGCTTCTTATCACATAAGCTTGCGAGCAGCTTATCCTGCCGCTTACCAGGTAGTTTGTCGCATGTCGGGCAAAACGGTAGGTCAGTTTGCGCATCGTAAACATATTGCGGATACTCGAGATCGACTTCAAGGATGTAGCCTATAGGCGAACGAGTTTATCTTTATTCAAGAATGATGCTAATTTGTCGAGTCTGGTTGTAAGAAATTTATACGAATCGATAAAACGCAATTTAATATGATTTTTCGATTTCTCTTCTGCAAGTTTAACATTTTTCGTAAATGATATATATTTTTCTTTTGTTATTGGAAGTATTTCAATTTCCCCTTCGAACGCTGTAGCTATTTCCTTTATAATAAAATGTGCGTCGTAACCGGATAAATTATGAAAAACTATGGGAATGCAAAAAGAATCTTTATAATTTAGATTACAATTTGAATGCGTGGGACCTCTGTACCGTCCGGTCAGATGGCAATGATCGCGTACGCCTGTATCTTGGACGAATGGTTTCTCGCATATATGGCATTGTGTCGCGCTATGAAATTTTTCACATTCATCATGTGTTAAATTTACTATGGGGACATTAGCTAATAAAATAGTTTTTTACACGTTGCACTAAATTTTTTAGTTCTTCGGTGAACCATGACATGCAATCTGTATTGCGACGAGAATGATACGCGGATAATGAATCGTCGTACGAACAATGTACATAATAAGCAATACTAAATACTTTATGATGTTGGAAATTTCTTTCTTCCTCCGTCTTCTCCAAAACGCACTCCAAGTCGGCGTACAACAAATGGAAGCCGCTCTTTCCGATTATAGTTGTTGAATGTGAGCCACTTGTCCTTATCGCTCGGTAATCGAATAACGCAGTCATTCATCTCTCGACAGTCCACCATATGTGACTACAACATGTCTTCTGATCCAAAGTAGTACAAACATCTGTAAAGAAAATAATTTTTTATTTTTTTGTTCAAAGATTTCTACAATGTATTTTAGTAAATATATACGTACCGATCGCAGATATATTTTTGGCCATTATGTTTGCTCAATTGCGAGCTCACGAGCCTGGATAGATTCTTGATCCACGCGTAATGTACAACGTTGTTGTCTTCCACGTATAGCAAGTTGACATGTTTATTTCTCTTTAGCTCGCTCAGACGTATCGGGACAATATTCTCCTTCTCGATACTATATAGATACATTTATAGAGATATCGTTGGCAAGTTCGAATTTTTTTATTTGATTCATAGTCACTGGAAACTCAATGTCTTGGAGATTCAGTACTGTCGTATAATGTGGATACGAAGATTCCTGATCCACTTTCAATTTAGCTGGATGCAGAACTGCGACCACAGACCACGCAAAACACGCATTGTCTTTAGATTGCACGTTAATCACCGCTCTCTTCATCATTATCGCCCGCGGTAATTTTATGTGACATCCCACGCGCATAGGATTATATTTATTTATATTCACAATTAAATCGAGTATTTGCGATAATGTCCACCGCTATCGCGTTCCTGAAATTCTTTGAGCGATGCTAGAGTGGATTCGACAACGCGTCGCTCGTACCATTTGCGTAAATCGGTTGTGCGAAAGAGTTCATAGTTTCTCGTGTTGATACATTTATTTGCGCGTTTATTACCCGTCACGAATTCACCATTGAACACAGTATTCACTTTCACATTAAAGAGTTTTTTCATCACGTTTTGCACGTGTTCGAGCACAATTTCTTTGGCATCTTCGAGAAATTGACGAGATTCGATGTGATTATGATTTATAACCGCACCAGTCAATATGCGACTCTCGAACGCCGTATCGGTCTCCCGCCAAATCAATCCATGTTGCCGCGTGCTGCATCCTGCACCCGTATGTATAAAAGAGAAGCCTTCACTTGCGCACAGTACAATTGGACACGTTGCAATTGCACACTATGCTATTAGACACATTTAATTTGCGCACCGTTCAATTGGACACCGTTGCTTTTCGACACAACACATATTTTTGTATAATTTGGACTACATATACACGCATGTATGCATGTATAATTTTGAAATTTTTTGACACTTATTATTAACTTCATTTGGAAAATAAACGTTTGTTACAGTTCGTTTACACACAGTTCGTTTACACACAGTTCGTTTGTACACAGTTCTTTTGCGCACATTTCTTTTGCGCACATTTCTTTTGCGCACATTTCTTTTGCGCACAGTTCTTTTGCGCACGGTTCTTTTATGCACAGTTCGTTTACGCACAATTCATTTGCGCACAGTTCGTTTACGCACCGTTCGTTTGCACACTTTCCCATCCACACAACAATTATAGGGATCTCGTTTCGCATTGTAAAGTATATACGTGGACACAGTGGGTTCCGCCCCCCCCCTACGGGGGGCTCCACTTCCGGAAGATGTAACCTAATCCAAACCTATTTCTGATTTAAAACTAAAATTTATGTGCGCAAATGAACTGTGCGCGAAAGAAGTGTGCGCAAAAGAAATGTGCGCAAAAGAAATGTGCATAAAAGAACCGTGCGCAAAAGAACTGTGCGCAAAAGAAATGTGCGCAAAAGAAATGTGCATAAAAGAACCGTGCGCAAAAGAACTGTGCGCAAAAGAAATGTGCGCAAAAGAAATGTGCATAAAAGAACCGTGCGCAAAAGAACTGTGCGCAAAAGAAATGTGCGCAAAAGAAATGTGCATAAAAGAACCGTGCGCAAAAGAACTGTGCGCAAAAGAAATGTGCGCAAAAGAAATGTGCATAAAAGAACCGTGCGCAAAAGAACTGTGCGCAAAAGAAATGTGCGCAAAAGAAATGTGCATAAAAGAACCGTGCGCAAAAGAACTGTGCGCAAAAGAAATGTGCGCAAAAGAAATGTGCATAAAAGAACCGTGCGCAAAAGAACTGTGCGCAAAAGAAATGTGCGCAAAAGAAATGTGCATAAAAGAACCGTGCGCAAAAGAACTGTGCGCAAAAGAAATGTGCGCAAAAGAAATGTGCATAAAAGAACCGTGCGCAAAAGAACTGTGCGCAAAAGAAATGTGCGCAAAAGAAATGTGCATAAAAGAACCGTGCGCAAAAGAACTGTGCGCAAAAGAAATGTGCGCAAAAGAAATGTGCGCAAAAGAAATGTGCG
>NW_021849934.1:35292-35711 GCF_003651465.1 Formica exsecta
TTTTTGTATAATTTGGAATACATACACACGCATGTATAATTTTGAAATTTTTTGACATTTATTATTAACTTTATTTGGTAAATAAACGTTTGTTACAGTTCGTTTACACACAGTTCGTTTATGCACATTTCTTTTGCGCACATTTCTTTTGCGCACATTTCTTTTGCGCACAGTTCTTTTGCGCACAGTTTATTTGCACACAGTTCGTTTACGCACAATTCATTTGCGCACAGTTCGTTTACGCACCGTTCGTTTGCACACTTTCCCATCCACACAACAATTATAGGGATCTCGTGTCGCGTTGTAAAGTATATGCGTGGACACAGTGGGTTCCGCCCACCTTACGGGGGGGCTCCACTTCCGGAAGATATAACCTAACCCAAACCTATTTCTGATTTAAAACTAAAATTTATGTGCGC
>NW_021849934.1:36527-38247 GCF_003651465.1 Formica exsecta
TGTGCGCAAAAGAACTGTGTGCAAACGAACTGTGTGTAAACGAACTGTGTGTAAACGAACTGTAACAAACGTTTATTTACTAAATGAAGTTAATAATTAATGTCAAAAAATTTCAAAATTATACATGAGTGTGTATGTATTCCAAATTATACAAAAACATGTGTTGTGTCCAAAAACCACGTGTCTAATTGAACGGTGCGCAAATGAAATGTGTCCAAACGAAC
The DNA here is from genome assembly GCF_003651465.1 of Formica exsecta. Lineage (NCBI taxonomy): Eukaryota > Metazoa > Arthropoda > Insecta > Hymenoptera > Formicidae > Formica > Formica exsecta. Next base: position 36,752 of record NW_021849934.1, read on the forward strand.
TGTGCGCAAGTGAAATGTGTCCAATCGAACGGTGCGCAACTTTATGTGTCTAATATCACAGTGTGCAATTGCAACGTGTCCAATTGTACTGTGCGCAAGTGAGCCTCTTCCGGTTTAAAGTACGTTGAAGCTCTCGACATAAGTTATAAGAATATGTAATGAAAAATGGGGGTTTCCATTTAAGAAATTGAAAGTTACCTTTATGTGACCTTCAAATGACTATCCAAGGTCACATCAATGGCACCATCTTATGTCCCTCTTCGAACCAAACAACTTTTGTCTGAAACGTTTTTCCGTATCTTCCATATTTTTCGAGATATTTGACTGGCTCTTTTAAAATGGACCACCCTGTATATATATTTTGTATCAAACAAAGAAGCATAGCGGGAATAAGAAAGAGAGAGGAAGAGAGGGGAGAGGGAGAGGGAGAGGGAGAAGGAGAGAGAGAGAGAGAGAGAGAGAGAGAGAGAGAGAGAGAGAGAGAGAGAGAGGGGGGGGGGGAAGACGATGCGAAGTCAGCAGAATCGAGCGCTGCGTTTGAAGGGGACGAGAGAGCTACACGTATTCTACTAAATGGTATGCGAGTGTTTTATATAAGTGACGTGCTAACGAAGTGTGTAACAGGCGGTAAATAAAGAACCTATAATTACGAGCGGCGAAGGTGAGAGAGAGAGAGAGAGAGAGATGGAGGGGGGGAGAGGGGGAGTGAGAGAGAGAGGGGGAGTAAAGCAGGGGGAAGGAGAAAGAGATAGTTATAACAATTCAATGTGTGTATATACGTTAAAGTTATTTTTAATAAAAAATAACAAAATAATCAAATTTTTAGCGAATTAGGCTTAATTGATAGCTTGGTTTCATATTATGTATGACAAATATATTCTTTTTTTCTTCCTCCAAATGTTTTATGAACAAAGACTCTCAGACAATACGGTCGGTACGGTCGGTACATATATACATTTATGGTTAATCATCTATAACGTAGTTTGTAATGTATTTCTCTTTTGATTTTATTATTAAAAATTGTACATATATTAAAAAAAACAATTACTTTATTATAAAAAATTTATTTATTAAACATTTCAGAAATATGTCAAACATTTGTACAAACATTTACATTGTACGAAGAAATATTTTCTCTCGTAATAATTAATAGAAAATTAAAACATTTGATGTTATGTTATTACTAATTATATACTTGTGTTTGGAATATATATGTATATAATGTATATGTGTATATGTATATATGTACATAACTTATATAATTGAAAATATCATATATCTAATTAAAATTATATATATATAATAAAAAATATATAAAATACCTGTATCTTTTTTTGTATAATGCTTAATAAAAGAGTTATTACCGAGTAAAATCTGGCCAATCAGTGCTGACCTTTAGCCGAACGCATGTCAGTGAACCGTGCGCCTGGTAATGATACGCCGTCGTAACAACGGAGTGCTCACGCATACTACCAAGAGCGCACCTCACCAACGTG
>NW_021849935.1:0-254 GCF_003651465.1 Formica exsecta
ATTGAGAAACAACGCTTCTCGGCTTACAAAGTTAAGATGGAAGTTAACGCAAGTTTTCTTCGTTTGGAACAACTTAGTTACGTGCCTATAACCGAAATTTGCCGAAAATTTTCATAACACATCAAGGAAATAGAGGAACAACGCTTCTCGTCCCAAAGAGCTAAGATTGCTATGTAGGCAAGTTTCCTTCGTTTGGATCGACTTAGTTACGTATTTGTAAGTGAGATATACCGAAAGTTTTCATAACACATCAA
>NW_021849935.1:752-891 GCF_003651465.1 Formica exsecta
CAGAGATAAGATCGCTATGTACGCAAGTTTCCTTCGTTCGGAACGATCTAGTTACGTGGTTGTATGTGAGACTTGTCGAAAACTTTTATAACAGATCATGGAAATTGAAGAACAACGCTTCTTGGCTCACAGAGATAAG
>NW_021849936.1:0-882 GCF_003651465.1 Formica exsecta
TCATAACAAATCAAGGAAATAGAGGAACAACTCTTCTCGGCACACGGGGCTAAGATCGCTATGTACGCAAGTTGTCTTCGTTCGGAAGGACTTAGTTACGTACCTGTAAATGAGATATACCGAAAGTCTTCATAACACATCAAGGAAATTGAGGAACAACGCTTCTCGCTTCACAGAGCTAAAATCGCTATGTACGCAAGTTTCCTTCGTTCGGTACGACTTAGTTACGTGCCTGTAAGTGAAATTTGCCGAAAATTTTCATAACACATCAAGGAAATACAGGAACAACTCTTCTCGGCACACGGGGCTAAGATCGCTATGTACGCAAGTTGCCTTCGTTCGGAAGGACTTAGTTACGTACCTGTAAATGAGATATACCGAAAGTCTTCATAACACATCAAGGAAATTGAGGAACAACGCTTCTCGCTTCACAGAGCTAAAATCGCTATGTACGCAAGTTTCCTTCGTTCGGTACGACTTAGTTACGTGCCTGTAAGTGAAATTTGCCGAAAATTTTCATAACACATCAAGGAAATACAGGAACAACTCTTCTCGGCACACGGGGCTAAGATCGCTATGTACGCAAGTTGCCTTCGTTCGGAAGGACTTAGTTACGTGCCTGTAAGTGAGATTTGCCGAAAATTTTCATAAGACATTAAGGAAATTGACGAACAACGCTTCTCGCTTCACAGAGCTAAAATCGCTATGTACGCAAGTTTCCTTCGTTCGGAACGACTTAGTTACGTGCCTGTAAGTGAAATTTGCCCTAAATTTTCATAACACATCAAGGAAATAGAGGAACAACGCTTAACGGTTCTCAGAAATAAGATCGCTATGTACGCAAGTTTCCTTCGTTCGGAACGACTTAGTTACGTGCCTGTA
>NW_021849936.1:1107-1361 GCF_003651465.1 Formica exsecta
AGATTTGCCGAAAATTTTCATAACACATCAAGGAAATTGAGAATCAACGCTTCTCGGCTCACAGAGCTAAGATCGCTATGTACGCAAGTTTCTTTCGTTCGGAACGACATAGTTACGTACCTGTAAGTGAGATTTGCCGAAAATTTTCATAAGACATCAAGGAAATTATCGAATAACGCTTCTTGGCAAATAGAGTTAAAATCGCTATTTACGCAAGTTTCCTTCGTGCGGAATGACTTAGTTACGTACCTGTA
>NW_021849937.1:0-197 GCF_003651465.1 Formica exsecta
AAGGCCCAAAAAAAATGTTATAGACCAAAAAGGGTAATTATTTCGAATAAGGTCTTTTCTAAAATTTTGACAAATATGATCGGATCTCTCGGTAAAACTTTTTGTTGTGACTCCAACAGTGATAATCAGTCGGGGGAGCCCGTCCCCCATCACCCCCACCCCCCAAAAAACAAAACCCCAAAATCATCGAAAATTAG
>NW_021849937.1:323-697 GCF_003651465.1 Formica exsecta
AATTGTTTTTAAGAAAAAGTATGTAATTATTTACAATGTATTTTTTAAACAATTATTTGGGTAATTATTCAAAATCACGGCTCCACCTGCAAATGGGCTGCAAATTTTTTTACGGACTTTTTATGTTTAGAAAGAAATATAAATAACCATTTTTAGTTGGGGGAAGCCCAAAAAAAAAGTTATAGACCAAAAGAGGGTAATTATTTCGAATAAGGTCTTTTCTGAATTTTGACAAATATGATCGGATCTCTCGGTAAAACTTTTTGTTGTGACTCTAACAGTGATAATCAGTCTGGGGAGCCCGTCCCCCATCATCACCAATCCCCAAAAAACGAAAAACCCAAAAAATTACCGAAAATTAGGTAATTATGTAC
>NW_021849938.1:0-698 GCF_003651465.1 Formica exsecta
AATTCATTGAACCAATATCTGATGGTAGTCATCGAAAGTGCATGGCCCTTATAAACAGCATGCAACTTCACTTTGATTTCCTTACACGTCTTCCCATCCAAAAAAAGGAATCGAGTCACTGACCGATATTGCTCTTTTTCCATGGTTGCAAACAAACACAAACTTGCCCACTTTCAACAGCTATCAAAACAGAACTACTCAATAAATCTGTCTGAATTTTTGACAGGCGTCGTTCGAAAGATGGCGTTAAACAATGGTATACAGATTTTGAGTCAGTGGCGCTGTCAGTCGTTAAACACGAGTACTTATCATACAGCCCTCGTATATCATTAATTGTATAAACAAAAAGATACACTTCTTAAATATATCGCAGAGAAATTTAATGCTGAATGCAAGTGCATCAATATGTTATCAATGCATCCAATTGTACTTACTGTCTGTTGCTGCCAAATCTCTGTAACCCAACTGAGTCTTCTTATCATAAGGAACTACAATGCCTGCTTTATGGAAGGTTTGTGCTACAACTCTCCTTTCTCTCGATCGCATGTTTACGGTATTTTTTTCAAGAATTATGTTATGCTGTTTAGCAAAGTTCTTCAGCTGGAAATGCAGACGCGTTATACTGGTCTTCTCGAAAGGATTGGCTGATTTCACTTTATCTTGCAAATAAGCGCTATAATTTAGACAATATTCAGATA
>NW_021849939.1:0-235 GCF_003651465.1 Formica exsecta
TATTGTTGCTTTATCATGTGACAATGCGTCCGTAATGACAGGAAACATCTTTCATTTAAAAGAAAAAGCTGGAAGAGATGTGTAAAAATTTAATTACACTTCCATGTCCTTGTCATTCCACTGCATTAGTTGCGCATGCCGGATGCGCTAAAATACCGGATTATTGCGAGGAATTTTTAAAAAAATCGCGAATTTTATTAACGGTAGTCCAAAACGTTCGGCAATTTATCAAGAG
>NW_021849940.1:0-205 GCF_003651465.1 Formica exsecta
ACCGCCGCTGCCGGAGAGGAGCTACACTCCTCCCGGGACTCCTCCAGCGCTCCGAACAAAGTGGGGTCCACCTCGGTACACGTCCACGGCACCGTCGCTCCAGTGGCGTGAACGCCTGCAGTAGGCGCATACACCAGCGCCCAATCGGCTCTCTTCAGGTCCTCCCAAAAAGCAAACTAAACATAAACGCCTGTATATACCTTAC
>NW_021849941.1:0-240 GCF_003651465.1 Formica exsecta
GCGAGGGAAAATCAGCGCGGGGGGTATGACGTCACGCGGGGGACCACGGCGAAACCGATGGGCGAGGGGTCTGCGGAGAAGGGGAAGGGGACCGCGTCCTAACCGGTAGGCGAGGGGTCCGCGGAGAGGGGGGCGGAGGCCGCGTCCTAACCGATGGGCGAGGGGTCTGCGGAGAGGGGGAGGAGGACCGCGGCGGACCGATAGGCGAAGGACCGGCGGGGAAGAGGGAACGCGAAGGTA
>NW_021849942.1:0-1098 GCF_003651465.1 Formica exsecta
ACACGGTGAAGTTTCATCAGCATCTTGAATCGGAACGTAATAATTTATGAGGCTTCCTTCAGTAGAATACATTTTATATGAAACTTTCACACAAGTGGCCGATGCAATACTGAACGTATTAAACATATTTTAAATATGTATTAGCGTTGCAAAATTGCAATAAGGTGGGGATTATTGCCGACGCGATATTTTTTTCAATTTTTCCATTCAAGCGCCGATGTACGGCTGCTTCGCGATGACATCACCCCCAGGTGTGAGATTTAGCTGAATGCACAAAAATGCAACATAATATAAAATTTTCAAGCGCCGATGTGCTGCTGCTTCGCGATGACATCACCCCAGATATCAGAATTCAAACGCGCGTGTCAAAACATGACAAAATCGTGAAATGTAAGGATAATCCTCATGGTTAAATTGCACTAACATACTTGGACAGCAGCATGTAATTTGAAACTTTCGCGATGCATCTTGCCTGAGATGACATAATCTCTAGACGACAAAAAATGCAATAATCGACATTGGTCAAAATGTACGTGACAAACCGCGAAATAAAGATTTAGTTGATACACATGATAGAAAGAGACATCAAGATAAAATATAAAATCATGGTAAAGAGGCACACCCTGTCAGTATTTTCGCCAAGAGTTCCGAGACAAGAGCTACTAATAAGCGCATCTTGTTAGCAAAATTTTTGGCATAAATTTAGGAATATGGCGGAAAACGGTGCCGAACGAATTCTGCGCGAGCAATCTGCAAGGGTGAATTCGATAGAGGAGTACGTTGCGTGGGAGCAACGATGCGACAAATATATCGAATCGGTGGAAGAGCAAAGCCGAATCAAACGTCCACGATTATCGATCGGGATTCGACAATCGCTGATTGCCCGAATTGCGCGACTCGAGGGATTAAAGAACTCGTTACGCACGCGTTTTGTACATGCGGGTTCAGGATGCAGCACGCGGCAACACGGATTGATTTGGCGAGAGATTGATACGGCGTTCGAGAGCCGCATATTAACTGGTGCATATTGACCACGGTCGCGATTGACCACGATTCCGATTGACCACGGTCCCGATTGACCACATTGATATTGACCAC
>NW_021849943.1:0-550 GCF_003651465.1 Formica exsecta
ATCTTAATCGCCAATTTATTCAGTCTTAGAGTATAAAATATATGACTATATATTTCATTTTAACATTCTGTATTACATTTATTTCATAAAAATAAAAATATAAGTTCTGCTGTCACGAATATATATAAAAAGTTAAGTACCTAAAGAAATTGATTTTGTTAATACAACTGATAAGAAGATTAATAGTCTTATCACTAATTAAAATAGTTTTTAAAAGTATTGTAAAACGAAACATGTATAATTAATTGAAAGTACTAATTTACTTTAAACGTAGACATGAACAATTAAAACAAGCTTATAGCTCGATTTCTTTAAAACAACTGCATTTTCATAAAATAAATTCATTTTTATTCTCTTCTTTCCTTTTCTTAAATTCAAGGAAGAGGTAAGAATAGAATCTAACGTCATTATTTATAAAAAAAGAGATTCACATCTTCTAATATTTTTCAACATCAAATTAGAAGCAATTTTATGCCATATCTGATTGTACACTGTTTTCAGATTAAAGTATGAATACAATTCATTTTAAGCATTTCTTTCATATATAATA
>NW_021849944.1:0-127 GCF_003651465.1 Formica exsecta
CCGAAAGTTTTCATAACACATCAAGAAAATTAGGGAACAATGCTTCTCGGCCTACAAAGTTAAAAAAAAAAGTGTACGCATGTTTCCTTCGTTCAGAACGACTTAGTTACGTGCCTGTAAGCGAGAT
>NW_021849945.1:0-19290 GCF_003651465.1 Formica exsecta
GAAGAATTTAATGATCCGATAATTCGCTCTGCAAGTTCAAACTAACTCTCTGTTTTTTTTATAAGTAACATTTCCGATGTGAATCTCCTATGATAACACGGTTCATTATATAAAACAATTCCTCAACATTGTGAGCATTTTATTAAAGGCATTTCCACAATTTATTAACAGCAATCCAAACAGAACTGCTATTTTCCGAAATTTCTAGATGTGCTTCAAAGATAAATCTTTGAATATTTTAAAATATTCAGAAACACGTTGGTTAACACGTTACAAATGCATTCAAAGAATTTTAGAAATGTGAGATGTATTAGGAAATTTTTTGATGGAACAAAGGAACAAATAGTTCGTGCTGCAAATAATTTGCTTTCAATTTTCCAAAATCCTACAACAAAAACTTATTTCTTTTTTCTTGATATTGCACTTATTGCACTTATAAAAACAAACGCAACAATAATATTATCATATAATAAAACCATAATCGATTATAAAGCATTTTATTTTTGTTTTTAATTTACGCTGGCTGTTAAAATGCGTTTCAACAATAGTCTTAACAAGAACCTTTTCTCGTTCTTTCAATTTGTTTTTACTGAAGAGGGTCCAGTCGAGGATCGAAACGTTTAATATTAAGAACTTTTCAAAATAATTTAATTATTTGTTATTCTAGTCTTAAAAACTTTTAAGATTTAAATACATACATGTACATACGCAATTTGCTTCTTAAGCATTTTTTTTTTTATTACATTTTATATTTTATATTTTTATTTTATTCTTATATTTTATATTTCTATATTTTATTATATTTTATTTATTTTATTTTGTATTTTTTAATAATTTTTACATTCAGCTATAAATATAAACTGTGTTTATCTAAATTTATATTATTCTATTAATTTATATTCCTTAAAAGCTGAGTAATTATTGAATCTAGCATATCAGTTATATATAATACGTATTAAACATACCTCAAAAGTTATAATCCACGCTATTTTTTTAAAAATATAATTATTGTTGAGTTTTTATATTTATTATTTTATTATCAAGTTATTTCTCTTACATAAAAGAATGGAAGATAAATTTTATTTATTCTATTATATATAATATAAATATTCTATTTCCATTCTAATTATATTTATTCTACTAATTGCATTTATTCTGTTGTATTGCATAGAAATATATATATTGCATATATTCCAAGCGAATAGGTAAATTCGACGGCCGAACATGTGCGAGCGGCGAACGTTTTCGTGATCGCTCAGTGCTGTTCGTAGCTCGTAGCCTGCCCCCACGCACGAAGCTACACGTACACGCTATGACGTAGCGACTACGTCTGTGTTAGTAAGTCCCGCGGTAAGTGGTGAGGGCTCCCATTTCCCACGAACTGGCAGCTCTGCCGTACGGACATTACGAATTCAATAGAATGCCGTTCGGATTAAAGAACGCGCCAGCCACATTCCAGCGGTTGATGAACTCTGTGCTGACTGGACTACAAGGAATCAAATGTCTAGTATATTTGGACGACATAGTCATATACGGAGCAAGTTTAAAGGAACATAATACACGGCTTATCGAAGTATTAAACAAATTACGAAAACATAATTTAAAGCTTCAACCTGATAAGTGCGAGTTCCTCAGGAAGGAAGTAATATATTTAGGGCACATAGGAACTGAAAACGAGATCATGCCTGATCCTTCTAAACTAAAAGCAGTACGAGAATTCCCAACACCGACCAAGGTAAAAGAAATACAATCTTTTATAGGTTTAGCGGGATATTATCGAAAATTTATAGAAAATTTCTCTAAAATTGCCAAACCTCTTACGAAACTAACGAAAAAAGGAGAAAAATTCGAATGGGTCGGAGAACAACAAAATGCATTTGAGACTTTAAAAAATAAATTAATTACCGCCCCGGTGCTAAAATATCCTGATTTCAGTCAAGAATTTCTTTTAACGACGGACGCATCAGATTACGCCATCGGAGCTATATTGTCTCAAGGAGAAGTAGGCCAAGACCGACCGATCGCTTACGCCAGCAGAATATTATCGCGAGCGGAACATAATTATAATACTACCGAAAAGGAGTTATTAGCAATAGTATGGGCAGTAAAATATTATAGACCTTATTTATATGGTACTAAATTTAAAATAATAACGGATCATAAGCCATTGGTATGGTTATTCAATGTAGCCGATCCAGGATCACGGCTAATAAGATGGAGACTAAAACTGGAAGAATATGATTACGAAATCGTACACCGATCCGGAAAATCAAATACCAACGCCGACGCGTTAAGCCGCAACGTAGTTCTCAATCTAAAAGAAGAAAAGGAAGAAAGCTATAACGAAAGGAGAGACTATAGCGAAGAAGATAAAGCGCGAATATTGTACGAATATCACGACGCACCCTTAGGCGGACACCAAGGAATTGAACGAACAATTAATAGGATTAGAATGAAACATAACTGGTCCGGATTAACTAAATACGTTGAAAATTATATCGCTAAATGCGAATTTTGCCAAAAAAATAAATTAAAGCGAAAATCTAAAGCACCTTTAGTAATAACTGATACAGCTAGCCGACCTTTCGAAAAATGTGCGCTAGATATTGTAGGACCATTAACCGTAACAAATAACGGAAATAAATATGTTCTAACCTTCCAAGATAATCTTACAAAATTCAGTAAGGCAGTTCCTTTACCTAATCAAGAAGCCGCCACCGTAGCAAAAGAATTCGTAGTTAAAATAATATTTGAACACGGAATCCCTGACAAAGTGCTAACGGATCAAGGCACGAACTTTTTAAGCGATATGTTCAAAAACATGTGCAAACTATTAAAAATAGAAAAAATACAGACAACCGCATACCATCCAGAGAGTAATGGTGCGCTAGAACGCTCACATCGTACACTAGCTGAGTACTTACGACATTATATAAATGCCGACCAGACAGACTGGGACGAGTGGATACCTTATGCCATGTTTACGTACAACACTACCCCTCATACGGCAACAGGATTTACTCCTTTCGAACTAGTATACGGACATCAAGCAATCTTACCAACAGCGCTAACAACGCCGCCGAAACCTACGTATACTTACGATAACTACGCCCAGGAATTAAAAGAAAGAATACGAGCGACAAACCAAATCGCTAAAGAGCACATAAGAGAGGAAAAAATTAAAGTAAAAGAGCAATACGACAAAAGGGCAAAACAAACCACTTTCAAGGTAGGAGACAAAATATTGCTACATGATGAAACAGTTCGGAGAGGACGTTCAAAGAAACTCGACTCTCTATGGATTGGACCATACATAATTACTGATAAAATTTCTGATGTTAATTATAAAATCAAAGTAGGGAGAAAAATAATATGCACACATGTAAATCTACATTGTTTTCTATAGTAATTGTAAATAATAAATTAACGAAAGCTTATAAGCGTAAATTCACACGATAGATTCTTTGTTTCTTTTTCATAGATATCTAATTTTCAGCATTCACAATTTTAATTTTTTATTGTGTTTTACCGTAGTTATGAATCCTACCTTGATGAAGGATCGTAAATTCACAATTGATTCTCGATCGTTTCCTTTTGTAAGTATATTATTGCAGCATCAAATTCTCTTATCTTTCTTATCGTTTCTTTTTCCACGAAACGTAAAAAAATAATTAAAAATCATAATAAAATAATAATAATAATAATATATTATTATTCAATAATTAATTCTTTTTGTAATTGTTAAGCAAGCATTTAATTAGCATTATTTATCTAAATCATTTAATAATTGTTATTAATGGCCGCTCGCTGCTCGCGCGTACCCCGACTCTCGTCGCAGGGCCACCAAACTTTTCGTTGCCGTGCGACACTGCGAAGCTCGCCGCTGGCACGCCTAGAGCGTACGTCCCACGGTCTAGCCGCGCGAAACGCGCGCTCATTCGCCAATCTTTTTTAATTAATATTTCAATAATTATTGCGAAAATTGCAAAATGGTACAGGACTTTTCTGTTCAATTTACTGTGCTCTACCTGCTCACGAGCGTTGTAAAGGGTGCTTTGGGACACCCTGTATAATATAAATATTCTATTTCCATTCTAATTATATTTATTCTACTAATTGCATTTATTCTGTTGTATTGCATAGAAATATATATATTGCATATATTGCAAGCGAATAGGAAAATTCGACGGCCGAACATGTGCGAGCGGCGAACGTTTTCGTGATCAGTGCTGTTCGTAGCTCGTAGCCTGCCCCCACGCACGAAGCTACACGTACACGCTATGACGTAGCGACTACGTCTGTGTTAGTAAGTCCCGCGGTAAATGGTGGGAGCTCCCATTTCCCACGAACTGGCAGCTCTGCATGAGGCACGGAGCACCTCAGTTTTGGCGGGATCGTAAAGGACAGATTAAGTATAGTGTTACGTAAGTAAATAAACTATTACAATTTGTTCAATATTAATTATAATATTTGTGCAATATGGAAATGTTGCTAAAAGAGCCATTAAAAAACAAAAAGTCCGGGTATTTAAAAATTCATGGTTAGACGAAAATGTTTTTAAAGGATGGTTGACTTCCCATTTCGAACCGAATAAAGCTTTTTGTAGTATTTGTAACATAGATATTGCGTGTTGTAAAATAAATTTTGTGACTCATTCACAATCGGTCAAACATATGATAAAAGTACACAGTCTAAATCAATCGAATAAAACTTACAAAAGGCTTTAATGAATATAACAAATATAAAGAAAACAGGCAATATGAGCCAGCGCGGTGTGGAAAGCGTAAAATGACTAATAATATTAAATTGAATTAACGACAGCGAACGTTTCGGTCCCTTTTTTTGGACCTTCATCAGCGCATTGATGTATGAAATTATAAACAAATTAATAATCGGAATCATAAAATAAAATTATAAACTAAAATCAGTAAGTCATCGCAGTCATGGTCAAAACGTCAACGTCCAGGGTGCGCTCCTCCGTGGTTGATGAACAGAGGTATAAACCCCATGGTCTATGACTAATAATTAATAAGGAGCCCATTATGGCAAAGATCGCACGCATCTCTCTGCCTGGAACATTCAAATTGTGGGGAAACGCACGTATGACGAGACTGATAATTTGAAGTAAAATAAAATAAGGAACTTACAAAAAGAGATGCGTAAATTTGCTTGTAGTAAAATCGGCCTAAGTCAGAAAAAATAATAAATAAGAAAACGCCAACGGATAATAAATTAAACATAAATTAAATAGTCAACGCGCGCTCCTTGCCAAACTCAAAACCAGGCAAACATATGGTAGACAGTTCGCAGACTGAAAGATGTCAAAATATTTACCTAGAGAGGTGTATCAGTGGAACTGTTTACAAATAAGAAATCAGATGTTTGGGAGTTTTTCGATCGCGTTGACATAAGCGTGATGTAAGCATTCCGTATCCGTCTGTAAATTCAAACTATTTTTCTGTTTTTTAATAAAAAGCATTTCTGAAATTAGACGTTTCCTTAGGAAAGGTTCATTGTCTAAGATCTCGATATTATTCCAATTAAACTTATGATTAAAGTTTAATCTATGGTCAGTAATAACTGAACTATTAGATGTATTTCTGCGTATATGATTCCGATGTTCGTTGATTCTCGTTTGTAATCTTCTACTAGTCTGATCAACGTATGATGCATCACAATCATTGCATTTAATTTTGTCTAAATCAAATTGATTAAAGCCTTTCCGATGTCAGTACTCTTACATATAATAATTAAGTAAAACGCGCGAAAATAAAATTAGCATCATTTTTTGCGGAACATAATATTGTTTTTGACATTGTAGATAATTTAGTTTCTTTATTAAAATATATTTGTATTGAACCTGAAATTTTACGAGATGTTTTATTGGGCCGATTTAAGTGCACCCAAATTGTTAAAGAAATTATAAACGAGAAACAGAAAAAGTTATCGAAATTTTGAAAACTCGTTAATTTTCCATTTTAAGGTGAAAGTACCGATATTATAAATACCAAATTTATGTGCGTAATTGTGCAATATGGTAGTATAGTTAGGAAGTAGGGTAGTAGGGCCGGTTCTAACGCACTTTTTTCTATTGGAGTGAGAGAGATCTCTGTAAGAGAAAATAAGATAGAAAGATATCCGAGGGAATCGGGCCGAGGGGAAGAACAGACGGGGTACGTATAGTGAGAAGGAAAGTGCGGCCGTGGGGAAAGCAGGGCGGTGAGAGGGTGGAGGTTGTGGAGGGCGGTATGGCGAGTAGGCGAGAGAGTGTGATGAAATCAGGCGAGAGGTGGCGTTAGCTATATTTTAAGAGACATGATCGTCGAGTCGCGATTAGCGACGGTACGTCTAATGGCTCTTGCAAACCAGCGCGATGACGCGACGCGCGACGCACGATATCCAATGAGAGCTTTATTTTTTCGGAAAAGCAGAACTCTCATTGGATATCGCGCGTCACGCGTCACGTTGGTCTGCAAGAGCCATAACGCAGGTCGACGCAAATCGCATCCTCGCAGTACCTCGGCGCGCAGGGACGGCGGTTCACGACTGGTCAATATCGCGTCTGACGCGCCACGGCGAACGTACAATTCATGTCGAGAGTCGAGAGACTCGTCGAGAGCCGAGATTATAAGCTCGCTTGTTTTTATTTCTTTTCAGTATCTGATGACGAGGAGAACGGTGGTAAGATGTATCCGGTGATGTTGATAATATCGAGCGGACAGCGAGAATAAAGGATGTATCGTCGAATTTCGGGAAGGGTCTCTTTCTCGCGTCCTGTGATGACGTCTGTCTGATGGGCGAGACGTGTCCGGTGACAGCGCGCCGCGATGGAGTTAGAGTGCTCGGTGTGATTAATCGAATTCGTCTCCATTATTTTTACTATAAAAGAATGTCGCGACAATTTCAAATATTAGTTTATTCAAAAATATTTGGTCGAAGCAACATAATCAAGTATTTACCGAATATTTTACTGAAACTAGCCAGGACTTGGTTAGAGGGCGTGTGAGCGAATGAATGCGTGTTGGGTATGTGAGATAGTTTTAGTTGAATTTAAGTGTAAAGCGAGTAAGTAGGAGCGTATAAGTTAAGTAGGATAAGAGAGCGGAAGGAATGGAAGGTTATCAAATGAAGGGAGGTGAAGCAGTACAATAGAAAGGAAGATCTTTGGAGGTAAAGAGTAACGACGAAGTTTTGGGGTTAGGATGGCGAAGAGAACGGGCAACATGGAGAGTGCCGGTAAAGAAGGAATGAATAGGAACGGGAAATCATTACCAAAGGTAAATTAGAGAGGCCAGATGCAACAAGAAATATAAGGAATTGGAAACAGGAGAAGGACCAAGTTATCTGAGAAAAAGTAGTGTAGACGAAGGCAATATAGGAGATATGATAAGGGCATTGTTAAGGTGAAGGTGCGGAAATATGGAAGAGGAGAATAAATATTGGTTGGAGGAAGAGGAGACATTGTGTTTATTTTGCGGCAATGGGAAAAATTGTATGAGTCACTATGTAAAAGAATGCGAACTGATAAAAGATTGGTTTAAAGACATAGGAAAAATTGTAAGGAAATAGAAGATAGTATTTGGAGTGATGAGTTAAATAATAAGAAAGGTAGGATACTGCGGAAATTGTGGTTGGAAAAGGAATTAATAATAAAAAAATAGGAAAAGAAAGTAGAGATGTGAAAAGAAAAGGAAATAAGATAAAATAATATGAATATGAAATGGAATAAATAAGCTACTCCTAGCTAGTCTTAGAATTGTAAAAGGTATGAATGTGTGTGCGTGAGATATGTGTGGATAAGGATAATTTGTAAACCAAGTCCACTTCTTGGCTATATGGCTAAAGTTAAATAAAATATATGTATATACTGAAACTAGCCAGAAGAATAGTGAATATTCTAATTAAAAGTATCGAATATATACAAGTATTAGAAATATTAAATTGTTTAAAAAAAGAGTACCGCAAATATTATATAGAGGACTGTTTGTACTGTAAAGAAAAAATCGATTTTAGCGAAAAATTCGTGCGAGAAGCGAGCGATGCGCGATTTGACGAACCTTTCGCAGACGTTTGAGCCGATTGCTATTTACTTTACCGAAATTGGAAGTGGCAATATGGCGTTCCGAATTTTTCATGGGAAGTGAATCACGTTGTACATTATTTCTACATTATTTAATTGCGAATTTGATAACGGAGACTATTTCGAAGAAGAAGAGAGATATTGCGTGGATTGCGCATAGATCAAGTTTTACGAGAAATATATTGACGCATATAAAGAAAGTAGTGCATAGCGAAATACTACGCGCATACAATCCCATCGACAAAATTTTCAACGTGTCGAATCATTGGTGCAGCGGTTGCGAGACGAAAACCTTATTTTACATTGAGGAATATAATGAGGAAGATACATGACTTATAGTAAGAAATCTTTGTGTGCATTGAGGAATAAGTAATGGATCGAAAAACAATGGAAGAGCGCGACCTTTTCGATAGCGCGCGGAATGTCCCGACGCTGGATGCGTATTTTGCGTGGGCGCAACGATGTGACAACCGTCTCGAATTTCTGCGAAAAAAGTGTCGAGGCGAGCATCGGATAAGGTCTGTTGGAACGATCAATTTTCTGATTGCACGAATCGTTCGACTGATAGGCGTGAGAGATGATCTGCGTTGACGTTTCGAGCGCGAGGGCGGCGGAGTCGAGAGACGCAAAGGATTCTCGTGGTCCGAGATCGAGACGGCTTTCATTAGACGCGTATTAACTGGTGCTATTATCAATTTCGATTACATTGAATCTCTACGATTTCTTGAAGACGTCTGGGATACCGTGCTCGATCGAGTACGCGATGTTATAGATAGATACGACAGCATCAAGGTCAATACCGCGTTTAATGGTGAGTTTGTCGCGAGTGATAAAATTGCTGTTAAAACCATCGCTACAAAGAATCATTCGTTTCTACCTACGTCCGATTTGCGAGAATGATATGGAAGGCATGTGGTCGCTGTTTTAGCCTCGCTGTAGAAGTTTCAAGAGCGCGATAATGGATGGGCTTTATCGCGAATACGAAACCTAATGGTGAATATTAACAGATATAACCTTATGCGCGCTGGATGTCACGTCGAGATACCGCGAAATATTAAATTGAAAAGAGCGGTGGTCAATATGCGACCTACGGATAACGCGTGTTTCGCGTGAGCGGTAATCGCCGCTCTATATCCAGTTGAAAAAGATGCGGAAAGAAGCTCGCGATATCCTCACTATTCCATGATGTTGAATCTGGACAGCGTCGAGTTTCCAGTGAATTTGAACGGGATCACTAGATTTGAACGTCTCAATGATATATCTATCAACGTGTATACCGTTCGGGATAAGAAGAACAAGGAAGGCGGCTGCGGTATCGTTCCTCTACAAGTGACAAAAAGGAGAGACACGTCAATCTGTTGTATTTGAGCGATACGACACGACGAGATAACGTGGCGCACTTTGCGTGTATCAGGAATCTACCTCTTCTTGTTAGCTCACAATTGAGCGTCCGGCAACATAAAGCGTATATATGCGATCGGTAAATATGAATTAAGAAAAACATATTTGTTATATAATATAAATATTGTAATGTACGAGGTTTGATAAAAAAATACGCGGAATTTTTGAATTTTGCGGGCTGTATAAGTCCAATTGTCATAATTTTTTTCTATTGTGTTGGTACACTTGTTCCTGACGTATCTTGAAATTGGTAGCCATATTGGATGCTTACTTTATTGTTGGCTGTCGAAAAGGTTACACGTGTTTTGGTGTGCTCGGCGATTTTTTACTTGTGGAAAAAATGGAACAAAGAATTTGCATTAAATTTTGCTTTAAGAATGGAATAAAGTGCAGCACCGTATTGGAAATGTTGAATGTTGCTTTTGGCGAGTCTTCTATAAATAAAACAAGCGTTTATAAGTGGTACAAACGTTTCCCAGAGGGCCGTATTGAAGATGACGAGCGCCCTGGAGGCTCCAGCACATCAACAACCGATGACAACATCGAAAAAGTGAAGAAAATGATTATGGACAATTGCCGAATCACTATCAGAGAGGTTGCTGATGATGTTGGCATATCATTTGGCTCATGCCAAGCAATTTTTTCGAATGTTTTGGGCCTGAGACGTGTGGCAGCAAAATTTGTTCCGAAATTGTTGAATTTCCACCAAAAGCAGTGCCAAATGGACATTGCTCAGGAGTTGCTGAATGAAGTCAACGATGATCCAGAACTGCTCAAACGAGTCATAACTGGTGATGAAACATGGATGTACGGATATGACGTCGAAACTAAGGCCCAATCGTCCCAATGAAAGCTTTCTGAAGAGCCAAGACCGAAAAAAGCTCATCAAGTTCGATCGAATGTAAAGGTTCTGCTCACTGTTTTCTTCGATTTTAACGGCATAGTGTACCATGAGTTCTTGCCACCAGGTCGTACGGTCAATAAGAAGTACTACCTGGAAGTTCTACGTCGTTTGCGTGAAGCGATAAAAAAAACGCCCGGATTTGTGACGAAACAACTCATGGCAATTGCACCATGATAATGCATCTGCTCACACTTCACTGCTTGTTCGTGAATTTTTGCCCAAAAACAACATCGTTATGATGCCTCAGCCTCTGTATTCGCCGGACATGGCCCCCTGCGACTTCTTCCTATTCCCGAAGATAAAAAAAACCATGAAAGGACGACGTTTTGCCAACATTGATGAGATAAAGACAGAATCGCTGAAGGAGCTAAACGCCATACCGAAAATTGCGTTTCAGAAGTGCTTCGAAGATTGGAAAAAACGCTGGCACAAGTGTATTATATCTAATGGGGACTACTTTGAAGAGGACAAAATTAATATTGATGAATAAATAAAGATTTTTTGAGAAAAACGAAAATTCCGCGTATTTTTTGATCAAACCTCGTATATGATATAAAAATAAACGGTCGTGTTGAAGATGCATGCACTATTTTCGCACGAGCGATGAATTATTGATTTACAGCATGGACTGCGGAAAAATGAACAAGTGTGCGATCTTTCTTCCTACCGAAGACGATAAGTGGTTAAATTTTCGCAATTACGATAGAAAGAAGCGACTTCCGTTCGTAGTGTACGCTGATCCGGAATGCGCGCTGGAGAAAAAGAAAGAAGAGAGAACATCGAACACATCCATCGTTCAACATCATAAGGTCTACAGTGTAGGATATTACATACGATGCGCGTTCGACGATGCTAAATCGACATACAGAACATATCGCGGTGAGAATTGCGTATCGGGAATTGCGCGATCTGGCGCTTTACGCAAAGAATATTCTCGGCGCAAATGTGTCTATGGCGAATTTTACACCGGAGGAGCGGGAGAGATTCAAGAGCGCGACACACTGTCATGTGTGCGAAAAACCGTTCGGACTGGAAGATGTCCTCGTACGCGATCATTGTCATTTGACCGGTCATTATAGAGGTCCCGCGCATTCAAATTGCAATTTAAATTATAAGAAATCGTACGTCATTCCTATATTTTTTCACAATTTATCAAGTTACGACGGGCATTTTATTATTAGAGACGTGGTTAACGCCTTTCCTGGCAGTGTCAAATTGCTACCGTTGACGAAGGAAACGTACATCTCTTTCACAAAGAATGTCGAAGATGAGTCGAACGAGGGAAGATGGTTCGCGCGCGGGAGACGCGTAAAATTGCGCTTCGTGGATTCCTTCAAATTTCGAGGTGCGAGTCTCGAAAAATTGGCATCGTATCTCGGCAAGAGTGAGTTGACGATTGCACGTTCAGAATTTTCCGATCTTGATGATGCCGATTTCAAGTTCCTTACGCGAAAAGATGTATTTCCGTACGAGTATGTCAACAGCATCGATAAATTGCGGGAGACTTGTTTACCACCGCGCGAATCATTCTATAGTTCACTGACCGGTGATATCATCCAGGAGCTATTACGCGCACGCGATAAAAGTCTGGAAGTGGTTTCACATCGAGAGATTGGGAGACTATAGCGATTTATATTTGAAAACTGATGTTCTTTTATTAGCCGATGTCTTCGAAAATTTTCGCGACGCGTGTACGAGGAGTTACGAGTTAGATCCCGCGCACTACTATATGTTATTTGGATATACAGTGGGATGCTATGTTAAAGCATATGGGCGTTCGATTCGAACTGTTAACCGATATTGATATAGTGATGTTCGTGGAACGCAGAATACGCGCTACGGGTTAAGTCAATGTTTCAATAAATACGCGCGCGCTAATAACAAGTATATACAGTCGTATGATCCTTTGGAACCGTCGTCGTATCTCATGTATTTCGACGTAAATAATTTGTACGGATGGGCGAAGTGTCAATCGTTATCTTACGCAAATTTTCAATGGGTCAATGACATTACAAGTATCGACGTAATGTCTGTGATACCCGACTCACCTATCGGTTACATTCTAGAAATCGACCTTGCGTATCCGCCCAGTCTTCATGGCGCTCACGCAAATTTGCCGTTCTGCCCGACGCGTGATAAGCCTCTCGGAAAACAACAGAACAGATTCCTTGCCACACCGTACGATAAGCGCCGTTACGTGACGTATTAGCGTAATTTACAGCAATGCGTTCGACACGGATTACGCGTTACAAAGATACATCGAATACTACGATTCGCGCAATCTCCGTGGCTGCGCGGATACATCGAACTGAATACGCAACTGCAAATTCGCGCGAAAGACGAGTTCCAGAAAAATCTATACAAATTGATGAATAATGCCCTGTTCGGCAAGACCATGAAGAACGTGCGTAATCATTTGGACGTTCGACTCGTAATTCCATGGGACGGACGATATGGCGCAGAAGCGATGATCGCGAAACCGAACTTCCACAGCAGAAGCGTCTTCGCGGAAGATCTCATAGCCGTAGAATTGCATAAACTCGAAATAAAGTTTGATAAACTAATCTATGCGGGTATGTGCATTCTCGATGTGTCTAAGATTCGTTTGTATAAATTTTACTACGAATATATGTTACCATTGTATCAGGACAAGTGTAGAGTAACATATACCAACATGAACAGTCTTATCTATCGCGTCGAGTGTGAGGATGCATACGAGGATATGAAGCGTGACATCGATAAATTCGGTACGAGTGATTACGCGACAGACAACGCGTACGGCATGCCGCTCGCTAATAAGAAAGTGTCAGGTTTGATGAAAGACGAGAACAATGGCGCGATCATGACGGAATTTGTCGGGCTCAGAGCGAAGATGTACGCACTACGAGTCTACGGTAGGAGCGACACGAAGAAAATCAAAGGTGTCAAGAGCAGCGTCGTCGCGAGAACGATAACATTCGACAATTACGCGCGTTGTCTGCGACGATCGAGATGACGTGCAAGCAATCCTGCATAACATCCAAGTTACACGAGGTGTACACGGTGTCGGAGTCGCGGTGAAGGTCGCACTCAGTCCACACAACGACAAGCGACTCGTCGTCTGGAACGACGGATACTTTACCGTGGGGGCATTTTAAAATACCGCTGTAAGGAGCGAAAAATGTCGTATATTATATCGAGAATTGTAATAAGTTGTGGCGGATAACCACCACAAAAGCTCAGACGCGCGAAGAACATACGCATCCCTGAGAACGACCGGCGATCACGCGCACGACACATAAAAGCGCGCGGCTGCTATCACGCGCCGAACACTGGCAAGCCCGCAGGAACTTCGGGAGCCCACCGAAATGCGGCGCCAACTGAGAGCCGCTACCAGCAAGTGAAATTCGTTGAGTGACAGTATATAAGGACACCAGCGGAGCGAAATAATTAGTCGCGGCTCAGCGCTGCTGGAGAGGACTTCTCTTGTGAAGCACGGCTGAGTTAGCGACGGCTGACAGAGCTCGGGTCCGTCAATTACTTTCTTTCGCGCCTTGTACAGACGCAGCAAACAAGTGTAATAAACCGCTTTCGCGAGGCGGTGACGGATAACTCGGTCGGGATCCGGGGCTCGTGAAAGGGTATCGAGAGACGAACGAAAGTGATGTTAGATAAAATATAATTTATTGCGTGTTGTAGTGTATATGTACAGCGTGTGTGTTTATGTGTGTGAGTGTGTATAGGTGTGCGGGTGTATTGGTGTGCGTGCGAGACGAGTGACGAGTGAGTGCGCAAATGTATAACAATAATTAGCTGGACGCAGAGTATCGAATGTAAGATCGTTATGTATGAGCGAATGATACAAGCGTGTGAGTGCGTGTCGGTGTATGTCAAGTACTTCCGACGGGGATGAGTACGCCCGTTCCTGTTTGCCTCGTCTTAATCGGTTTCGGAAGGATCGCTCTCGGAGATGCCGCAAACTCTCGGCGGAGGCTGAGTACTCCCAACTCCGTTTTCTCTCTCTGAGCGGTTAAGGATCTAGGCGGTTTCCAGGCGTCTTACAGACTCTGGCGGTGCGGAAGATCAGATCTCGATATTCAGAAACGCGCTCTATTTATACCGGTTTTCGGCGCGCGCGTCTGCGTAATTCGCCTATTGTTCTAACGGTATCTGGTTTATCGTTGAACCGGCGCGCGCGACTCGGGTATTTTCGGTAACGGTCGGGCGGTTACCCGAGCGCGTCGTCGGCTCTCGATGTTTTCGCGCGCCTAACGGCGGTTAGATGTTTACGCGTTTCTGATGTTATTTAAAAATGGGCAACGGTCGGTCGGTTACCTGAGCGCGTCGTCGGTTCTCGATGTTTTCGCGCGCCTAACGGCGGTTCGGTGTTTACGTGTTTCTGATGTTATTTAAAAATGGGCGCTCAGCGCCTCCGCCTTTGCCCGACCGGTGTTCGTCGGGCGGCGGACTTCCGGCGGATCGGCGGCCGGGTACGGTTTAGTAATGATGGGGGGAATGCATCGTTACACAAGGAGTAAGGAGACGTCCACGTCCGTTGCCGCCGCCCACCTCACCTGGGCCCTTTGAGCGGACAGGAGCGGAGCCTTCACCGGAAGCAACCTTCCCACATCCCGTCTGCTGGACGCTGAGGGAGTGGAAACTGCAGCCACTCGAGTTGTCGCCGGTGCATCGCACACGCCCTGGACGGGAGTTACTCTCGACGTAAAACGTACGAGTCCGGCGCTATACCTCGCCGACCTACGAGTGGAAGTGCCCGTCTAAGCTCTCTCCGCTACCATCTTCACCTTCGGAGCGGACAGCCCGAGGGACCCAGACACCCCGAGAGCAGGGTGCATCGCGGCACCCAGGTTCACTCCTCCACATACGAGAAGGCGACGCAGGCCTCCAACAACACTTGCGAGAGAGCCACGCAGTCCAACCTCTCAGACTGGGAGGAAGTGACGCAACACCAGGCCACGCAGACAGACGTTCCGACATCGCCGGAAAGGAGTTACATTCCTCCCGGGACTCCACTCGCGCTCCGGAAGTGGGGACCACTCCGGACGACTTTGACGGCATCTCATTTCCAGTGGCGAGAACGCCTGTCCTAACGCTTACACCCGCGTTCAATCGGCCCTTTTCAGGGCCACAAACAAACAAATCTAAAAATAAACACCTGTATATAACTAGCAACTTTGTAATTACGTAAGAATATATTTCTGTACATAGTAAATCGAACGTGTTCATTGAAGACTACCTCTCCACGACCACCCCCTGTTTACGAATCGTGGGGTAAGGAAGCCAGCGCGCCTCCGCACTACCACACAAAGTTTTATTTTCTAATTAATAAATAATAACATAGTTTATTTTATAAATAATAACAGTTTATGCAATAATATACATTTTAAATAAAATACATTTTAGATAATATACATTTTAAATAAAATACATTTTAAATAATGTACATTTTAAATAATATACATTTTAAATAAAATACATTTTAAATAATATACATTTTAAATATTAGAATACATTTTAAATAATATATATTTTAAATAAAGTACGTTTTAAATAATATACATTTTAAATAAAATATATTTTAAATAAAATACTATTTTTATCATACTATAGCTGCTTTATTTATCCAGGAATTATGCAACTCGTACATTCCCAACCATTTCATATAAAACTCGTTGCCTTTTCGGCGCAGCACTTTTTCAACAAGATATACGTCGGGATCGGAGACATGCAGCAGCTCGTACTCGTAGAATCCTCCGGCGATCAGTTCGTCGCACGAATCCTTCAGTAAATACGTCACGGGATTGGTTCGTTGTACCTTAACTATTCGAAAAATCTCGGTGGTCCAGTTGGGCGTAAAACCTTTCTCGAAGATTATCTTAAACTTGCTGATGCGTACCGGATCACCTATTTTGAATTTTGCCGGAACTGCAATCTTTATGTTACTGTACACTTTTTCTTTCTTTCTCATTGCAATCTGTCCTCAGACAATAATTAGCATAGATATCTGTACTTTCAGTACTGTATTCTTGAATTACTACTGGCTAGGAGTCCATTGATTCCTAAGACCATGTAAGGAGACTTTTCGGGATTCAAAATCTGTGTCAGGTCAAGTGTATTAATTCTCTTCAGCCTACTGAAGCGAACGCACGTCGGGTCGAGTAGTCCTGTGGCTAAAGTGTTAGGATGTTGAGAAAGACGTGTCGTGTAGTTTCCGCTGAATTTAGATATTTCTAATCGGACAATGTTGATTTTCAGGTCATCATAGATGAACTTGTTGCTGATATAATAAGGAATATCAAGCATGGTACGCAGAGTTTTGGTTTGAAACGCTCAATTATATCAATGTTGCTTTCTTTAGTTGCACCCCAAAGTTAGATGCCATAGGTCCAAACCGGCTTGAGTATGGACTTATAAATAGCGATTTTACTTTCAGGAGAAAGTTGCGAGCGTCTGCTAGCAAGCCAGTACATATTCCGCAGCTGCGTGTCCAGTTGTTTTCGTTTCGTCTATACATATATGTTTCCTCCAAGTAAGACGTCTATCTAAATACATGCCGAGATACTTGGCCTCGTCCGCTTGTGGTATAGCAATCTGGTTAATGAGTACCTGAGGGCAGGATGTTCGAGAGCGACTCGATTTCAAGCGCGACGAAACGCGAGGATTTGCGGAAGGACTTGACGTCACAAAAAAGCACTCACGTATTTCTATTTTCGTGTCTTTAATAATTAAAAGAAACAATAATGTCAATTAACATGAATAAAGCAACAGTTTTACACAGTACTAAACACAATGCACGATTAATCACAAAGGTATTCAAAAAGCCAAAAAAGAGATTGTCCAGGAACGAGCGGTTGTTATAAATGCGGTATATCACGAGAAATAACGGTTATCAAAAAAGAATAGCGGTTATCAAAAAGCGGTGAATCGTATGCGGTTACTCTGTGCGTTCTAAGCGAGTGTGTGTGCTCCTTGCGAGCAGGCTCTTTTATATTTTTCGAGCAACGATCCTTGTCGTTGCTCGCCGCCAATAGTTTTACTCCACTTTGCGATGTTCAAATTTCTAACGGGGCGCCGAGTTTAATTGGCCGCCGCGTGAAAATTCGCGTGGATTTTGGCGCGAGATCGAAATTCGCGCAAGCGATAAGCAGGCGGCCTACACGTCACGGCCTACGTCACGGCCTCGCGCGTGTCGGTACCGCAAGTCGAGCGTTCAACCGTCGGAGTTGTTTTCGCACTTATTTTGATACTTGTTTGCGACATGGGCTCGGTTATTAACACAAAAACTCTGAAAGACAATAACATTAGTCGAGCTGTTGGTATTTTTCGACTTTGAGATGGAAGATGTTTTAACAATTTTGCTAAGTCCATGCCGCAATGCGAAATTAGATTTAATGTAACTTTTAATGTTTCGATGCGATCTCAAACACCTGCGCAGAGTAAATGTCACGTGGGTAGATTTGGATTCGTTTACCTTTATTCTCCCTTTGACTAGCCACTTTTCTATTTCTATAATATTTCCCTGCAAGTTGCTGAAGGCGGTGCTAGGATGTGCGTCAGTTGAGAGTAGAGCAGTATCATCTGCAAACGTTCCCGTAATGACCTTTGGGTGCATGGGAAGATCGGCAGTGTAAAGAACGTAGAGTAGAGGACCAAGAATGCTTCCCTGTGTGACCGACGCTTTTATGGGTTTTAGTTTTGATAAAGAATCTTGAAATTTAACCTCAAAACATCTTTAAATATGATTTTAATAATAAATAGAATGGTTAAGGCAAGATTTTGTTTAATTTGTATAGCAGTCCAGTGTGCCAAACTTTGTCGAATGCCTGGTTTATATCCAGGAATACCGCTGAGCGTGATTATATTTCTTACTCTCCAATGTTTCATTGACAACATTCACTACTCTATGAACCTGTTCTATCGTGCTGCGTTTCTCTCTAAACCCGAATTTGTGTTGAGGAATGTAATCTCTTACTAAAGGTTTGATCCTTTTCAGCAACAGTTTTTTGAATACTTTTGATACAAGTGGCAGGAGGCTGATTGTTCGATAGGAAGATACCTCGCTTGGATTTTTCTTAGGTTTTGGTATCATAATGATCTGCGCTATTTTCCATTGAGCTGGATAGCAACCAGTTTTGAGAATTCTATTGAATATGGCGGTCATTAGCGTTATACCGTTTTTGGGGAGTTGTTTGATGATTTCAGCTGTTATGAGATCATATTCCGGAGCTTTTTTATTTTTTAGGCTCTTGACTGTTTTGAAAACCTCTTCAGAAAAAACGCTCATTCTGGTTAGAGCCATTTGGATCGGAGCTTCAAGGAAGTCGATCACTCCAACGTCAGTGTGTGGTTCGCGTGGAGGGTTAAGTTTGAAGGGAGCGGTGCACTTGGACACCGTACAATTGGACACGGTGCAAATGGATACGTTGCAAATGGACACGAAACTTTGCACACGACTCAATTGGACACAGTGCATTTGGACACAATAATTTTGGACACAGTAGCTTTTGGACACAGAAGAAAATTCATTTGGATACCGTTCAGTTGCACACCGTTCAGTCGCACACCGCTCAGTCGCACACCGCTCAGTCGCACACCGCTCAGTCGCACACCGCTCAGTCGCACACCGCTCAGTCGCACACCGCTCAGTCGCACACCGCTCAGTCGCACACCGCTCAGTCGCACACCGCTCAGTCGCACACCGCTCAGTCGCACACCGCTCAGTTGCACACCGTTCAGTCGCACACCGCTCAGTCGCACACCGCTCAGTCGCACACCGCTCAGTCGCACACCGTTCAGTCGCACACCGTTCAGTTGCACACCGTTAATTTGCCCACCGTAGTTGTAAAGCGAGGTCCACCCTGCCTACCGGCGGGGGGGGGGCGGGATGAGGGCCGGAGGTCCTCCT